>NC_139142.1:95462348-95677316 GCF_964270905.1 Leucopleurus acutus | reverse complement strand
GGAAGAGGAATTAACCAAAGGCTCAGCGTGCCATACCAGAAGCACACTAGGGCCTGAAGCAATCCTGCGGTGTTGCAGCGAGCTCACAAGAAAGCAAGTTGAAGAAAGGAACTCAGGGGTACTGTAATTCACAAACCTACAGAGTTATAAATGACAGCTATCGTCCAAAAATATATTGAAGTAAGGCTGCCAAGAGGACTTGAAAGTGGGGCAGAATTGCAGGAAACCGATTTCAGGAGGTAGACTGGAATTGCATGTAAAGCATAGGAAAAGAGGCAGAACGTGCACAATGATGCACTTGGCCAAAAAGGGCGTATGCGTTTTTTCCTGAATATATTCAGGAAAAAACGCATACGCCCTTTTTGGCCAACCAAGCAAGCTTGCAAAGGAAATCTGCACTACAATGAAGTCTTACTGCTCCCCAGTCAAAAGGCTATCTGAAAAAAGTGTAAAATCCAGAAAGGCAGGACAGGCCATGGAGAACTGGGAGCCTTGTTCTTCTGATGGGCGGGATGTAAATTGCCAACAGCCACTCTGGAGAAGTGTATGGTGTTTCCTGAAACATCCAAAAAACAAATCAACAGAGCCTAGGGCATTTCCACTTATGGTCCTATAGCTTAGGGAATTAAAATCAAAAAGACACAGCCACCCCAAAGCTTGGGACGGCTCTGTTTACAAGAACCTCGTTTACGGTACAAGTTCAATATCACAGAAAGAGAAAAATGGATAAAGAAGTTGTGGTACTTACGTACAATGCAATATCACTCAGCAATGAAATCTATGTCATCAGGCCCGTAGCAGAATAATGAGTGGATTCAGGTACGATGATTGTAAGTGAAATAAGTCACACAGAAAAAGAAACATCATAAGATATCACTAATACACGGATTGTAAACTTGGCTACACAAGAACTGAATTACAAAACAGAACAGGGTGTCAAATGTAGAAAACCAACTTATGCTTGCTTAAGGGGAAAGGTGAGTTGGGGTGCTGCATAAAACCAGAGATTGAAATTAGCACAGATACCGTTCCATAAGCCAAATATGTAATAGAAAAGAGCTACTCCTTGCTCAACGAAGTGGACTCAAAACCCCATATTAAACGCCTAAGAATATACCTGACTAGAAATAATCTTAAAACCTACGGAATTATATGTCTCCGAAAGAGAATCAAGCGTGTGTACAGCGGCATAAACGCAGCAGTAATAGGATTGGTGAGGTTCGGTGAGCAAATGCAGACCCTTTGAAGTCATATTGCATGGTACCCATTCCATGGGTCTCAACTCTCCAGGTTTAAGGGATTCTTCCTTCAGCTAAAACATGCATGTGGAACCCAGAGTATGATCCACCGTGTGATCGGGAAACGTGTTCAAATGTGTCTCAGTTTTCGTCCCCTGGTACTCGGGTGCAACATTCCAGACGCTTTACTAACACTCTCCACACTTGGAGAGTCAGTGCCTTTAACCTCCTGGTTGGCCCAGTTTGCAATTTCTGCGTAAGATGAACAGGAATAGGGAGAACCAATGAGAGACTAGGTGGAGGTGTCTGGACGGGCAAGTTTAACTCTCATTTCCCACCAGGAAGAGGAATTAACCAAAGGCTCAGCATGCCATACCAGAAGCACACCAAGGCCTGAAGCAATCCTGCGGTGTTGCAGCGAGCTCACAAGAAAGCAAGTTGAAGAAAGGAACTCAGGGGTACTCTAATTCACAAACCTACAGAGTTATAAATGACAGCTGTCGTCCAAAAATATATTGAAGTAAGGCTGCCAAGAGGACTTGAAAGTGGGGCAGAATTGCAGGAAACCGATTTCAGGAGGTAGACTGGAATTGCATGTAAAGCATAGGAAAAGAGGCAGAACGTGCACAATGATGCACTTGGCCAAAAAGGGCGTATGCGTTTTTTCCTGAATATATTCAGGAAAAAACGCATACGCCCTTTTTGGCCAACCAAGCAAGCTTGCAAAGGAAATCTGCACTACAATGAAGTCTCACTGCTCCCCGGTCAAAAGGCTATCTGAAAAAAGTGTAAAATCCAGAAAGGCAGGGCAGGCCATGGAGAACTTGGAGCCTTGTTCTTCTGATGGGCGGGATGTAAATTGCCAACAGCCACTCTGGAGAAGTGTATGGTGTTTCCTGAAACATCCAAAAAACAAAGCAACAGAGCCTAGGGCACTTCCACTTATGGTCCTATAGCTTAGGGAATTAAAATAAAAAAGACACAGCCACCCCAAAGCTTGGGACGGCTCTGTTTACAAGAACCTCGTTTACGGTACAAGTTCAATATCACAGAAAGAGAAAAATGGATAAAGAAGTTGTGGTACTTACGTACAATGCAATATCACTCAGCAATGAAATCTATGTCATCAGGCCCGTAGCCTCATAATGAGTGGATTCAGGTACGATGATTCTAAGTGAAATAAATCACACAGAAAAAGAAACATCATAAGATATCACTACTACACGTAATGTAAACTTGGCTACACAGGAACTGAATTACAAAACAGAACAGGGTCTCAAATGTAGAAAACCAACTTATGCTTGCTTAAGGGGAAAGGTGAGTTGCGGTGCGGCATAAAACCACAGATTGAAATTAGCACAGATACCGTTCCATAAGCCAAATATGTAATAGACAAGAGCTACTCCTTGCTCAACGAAGTGGACTCAACACCCCATAATAAACGCCTAAGAATATACCTTACTAGTAAGAATCTTAAAACCTTTGGATTTATATGTCTCCAAAAGAGAATCAAGCGTGTGTACAGCGGAATAAACGCAGCAGTGATAGGATTGGTGAGGTTCAGTGAGCAAATGCAGGCCCTTTGAAGTCATATTGCATGGTACCCATTCCATGGGTCTCAACTCTCCAGGTTTAAGGGATTCTTCCTTCAGCTAAAACATGCATGTGGAACCCAGAGTATGATCCACCGTGTGATCGGGAAACGTGTTCAAATGTGTCTCAGTTTTCGTCCCCTGGTACTCGGGTGCAACATTCCAGACGCTTTACTAACACTCTCCACACTTGGAGAGTCAGTGCCTTTAACCTCCTGGTTGGCCCAGTTTGCAATTTCTGCGTAAGATGAACAGGAATAGGGAGAACCAATGAGAGACTAGGTGGAGGTGTGTGGACGGGCAAATTTAACTCTCATTTCCAACCAGGAAGAGGAATTAACCAAAGGCTTGGCGTGCCATACCAGAAGCACACTAGGGCCTGAAGCAATCCTGCGGTGTTGCAGCGAGCTCACAAGAAAGCAAGTTGAAGAAAGGAACTCAGGGGTACTGTAATTCACAAACCTACAGAGTTATAAATGACATCTATCGTCCAAAAATATATTGAAGTAAGGCTGCCAAGAGGACTTGAAAGTGGGGCAGAATTGCAGGAAACCGATTTCAGGAGGTAGACTGGAATTGCATGTAAAGCATAGGAAAAGAGGCAGAACGTGCACAATGATGCACTTGGCCAAAAAGGGCGTATGCGTTTTTTCCTGAATATATTCAGGAAAAAACGCATACGCCCTTTTTGGCCAACCAAGCAAGCTTGCAAAGGAAATCTGCACTACAATGAAGTCTCACTGCTCCCCGGTCAAAAGGCTATCTGAAAAAAGTGTAAAATCCAGAAAGGCAGGGCAGGCCATGGAGAACTTGGAGCCTTGTTCTTCTGATGGGCGGGATGTAAATTGCCAACAGCCACTCTGGAGAAGTGTATGGTGTTTCCTGAAACATCCAAAAAACAAAGCAACAGAGCCTAGGGCACTTCCACTTATGGTCCTATAGCTTAGGGAATTAAAATCAAAAAGACACAGCCACCCCAAAGCTTGGGACGGCTCTGTTTACAAGAACCTCGTTTACGGTACAAGTTCAATATCACAGAAAGAGAAAAATGGATAAAGAAGTTGTGGTACTTACGTACAATGCAATATCACTCAGCAATGAAATCTATGTCATCAGGCCCGTAGCCTCATAATGAGTGGATTCAGGTATGATGATTCTAAGTGAAATAAATCACACAGAAAAAGAAACATCATAAGATATCACTACTACACGTAATGTAAACTTGGCTACACAGGAACTGAATTACAAAACAGAACAGGGTCTCAAATGTAGAAAACCAACTTATGCTTGCTTAAGGGGAAATGTGAGTTGCGGTGCGGCATAAAACCACAGATTGAAATTAGCACAGATACCGTTCCATAAGCCAAATATGTAATAGACAAGAGCTACTCCTTGCTCAACGAAGTGGACTCAACACCCCATAATAAACGCCTAAGAATATACCTTACTAGTAAGAATCTTAAAACCTTTGGATTTATATGTCTCCAAAAGAGAATCAAGCGTGTGTACAGCGGCATAAACGCAGCAGTGATAGGATTGGTGAGGTTCAGTGAGCAAATGCAGGCCCTTTGAAGTCATATTGCATGGTACCCATTCCACGGGTCTCAACTCTCCAGGTTTAAGGGATTCTTCCTTCAGCTAAAACATGCATGTGGAACCCAGAGTATGAT
The DNA here is from genome assembly GCF_964270905.1 of Leucopleurus acutus. Taxonomy (NCBI): domain Eukaryota; kingdom Metazoa; phylum Chordata; class Mammalia; order Artiodactyla; family Delphinidae; genus Leucopleurus; species Leucopleurus acutus. The sequence continues at coordinate 95,672,816 of NC_139142.1, read as the reverse complement.
CCACCGTGTGATCGGGAAACGTGTTCAAATGTGTCTCAGTTTTCGTCCCCTGGTACTCGGGTGCAACATTCCAGACGCTTTACTAACACTCTCCACACTTGGAGAGTCAGTGCCTTTAACCTCCTGGTTGGCCCAGTTTGCAATTTCTGCGTAAGATGAACAGGAATAGGGAGAACCAATGAGAGACTAGGTGGAGGTGTGTGGACGGGCAAATTTAACTCTCATTTCCAACCAGGAAGAGGAATTAACCAAAGGCTTGGCGTGCCATACCAGAAGCACACTAGGGCCTGAAGCAATCCTGCGGTGTTGCAGCGAGCTCACAAGAAAGCAAGTTGAAGAAAGGAACTCAGGGGTACTGTAATTCACAAACCTACAGAGTTATAAATGACAGCTATCGTCCAAAAATATATTGAAGTAAGGCTGCCAAGAGGACTTGAAAGTGGGGCAGAATTGCAGGAAACCGATTTCAGGAGGTAGACTGGAATTGCATGTAAAGCATAGGAAAAGAGGCAGAACGTGCACAATGATGCACTTGGCCAAAAAGGGCGTATGCGTTTTTTCCTGAATATATTCAGGAAAAAACGCATACGCCCTTTTTGGCCAACCAAGCAAGCTTGCAAAGGAAATCTGCACTACAATGAAGTCTTACTGCTCCCCAGTCAAAAGGCTATCTGAAAAAAGTGTAAAATCCAGAAAGGCAGGACAGGCCATGGAGAACTGGGAGCCTTGTTCTTCTGATGGGCGGGATGTAAATTGCCAACAGCCACTCTGGAGAAGTGTATGGTGTTTCCTGAAACATCCAAAAAACAAATCAACAGAGCCTAGGGCATTTCCACTTATGGTCCTATAGCTTAGGGAATTAAAATCAAAAAGACACAGCCACCCCAAAGCTTGGGACGGCTCTGTTTACAAGAACCTCGTTTACGGTACAAGTTCAATATCACAGAAAGAGAAAAATGGATAAAGAAGTTGTGGTACTTACGTACAATGCAATATCACTCAGCAATGAAATCTATGTCATCAGGCCCGTAGCAGAATAATGAGTGGATTCAGGTACGATGATTGTAAGTGAAATAAGTCACACAGAAAAAGAAACATCATAAGATATCACTAATACACGGATTGTAAACTTGGCTACACAAGAACTGAATTACAAAACAGAACAGGGTGTCAAATGTAGAAAACCAACTTATGCTTGCTTAAGGGGAAAGGTGAGTTGGGGTGCTGCATAAAACCAGAGATTGAAATTAGCACAGATACCGTTCCATAAGCCAAATATGTAATAGAAAAGAGCTACTCCTTGCTCAACGAAGTGGACTCAAAACCCCATATTAAACGCCTAAGAATATACCTGACTAGAAATAATCTTAAAACCTACGGATTTATATGTCTCCGAAAGAGAATCAAGCGTGTGTACAGCGGCATAAACGCAGCAGTGATAGGATTGGTGAGGTTCGGTGAGCAAATGCAGACCCTTTGAAGTCATATTGCATGGTACCCATTCCATGGGTCTCAACTCTCCAGGTTTAAGGGATTCTTCCTTCAGCTAAAACATGCATGTGGAACCCAGAGTATGATCCACCGTGTGATCGGGAAACGTGTTCAAATGTGTCTCAGTTTTCGTCCCCTGGTACTCGGGTGCAACATTCCAGACGCTTTACTAACACTCTCCACACTTGGAGAGTCAGTGCCTTTAACCTCCTGGTTGGCCCAGTTTGCAATTTCTGCGTAAGATGAACAGGAATAGGGAGAACCAATGAGAGACTAGGTGGAGGTGTCTGGACGGGCAAGTTTAACTCTCATTTCCCACCAGGAAGAGGAATTAACCAAAGGCTCAGCATGCCATACCAGAAGCACACCAAGGCCTGAAGCAATCCTGCGGTGTTGCAGCGAGCTCACAAGAAAGCAAGTTGAAGAAAGGAACTCAGGGGTACTCTAATTCACAAACCTACAGAGTTATAAATGACAGCTATCGTCCAAAAATATATTGAAGTAAGGCTGCCAAGAGGACTTGAAAGTGGGGCAGAATTGCAGGAAACCGATTTCAGGAGGTAGACTGGAATTGCATGTAAAGCATAGGAAAAGAGGCAGAACGTGCACAATGATGCACTTGGCCAAAAAGGGCGTATGCGTTTTTTCCTGAATATATTCAGGAAAAAACGCATACGCCCTTTTTGGCCAACCAAGCAAGCTTGCAAAGGAAATCTGCACTACAATGAAGTCTCACTGCTCCCCGGTCAAAAGGCTATCTGAAAAAAGTGTAAAATCCAGAAAGGCAGGGCAGGCCATGGAGAACTTGGAGCCTTGTTCTTCTGATGGGCGGGATGTAAATTGCCAACAGCCACTCTGGAGAAGTGTATGGTGTTTCCTGAAACATCCAAAAAACAAAGCAACAGAGCCTAGGGCACTTCCACTTATGGTCCTATAGCTTAGGGAATTAAAATCAAAAAGACACAGCCACCCCAAAGCTTGGGACGGCTCTGTTTACAAGAACCTCGTTTACGGTACAAGTTCAATATCACAGAAAGAGAAAAATGGATAAAGAAGTTGTGGTACTTACGTACAATGCAATATCACTCAGCAATGAAATCTATGTCATCAGGCCCGTAGCCTCATAATGAGTGGATTCAGGTACGATGATTCTAAGTGAAATAAATCACACAGAAAAAGAAACATCATAAGATATCACTACTACACGTAATGTAAACTTGGCTACACAGGAACTGAATTACAAAACAGAACAGGGTCTCAAATGTAGAAAACCAACTTATGCTTGCTTAAGGGGAAAGGTGAGTTGCGGTGCGGCATAAAACCACAGATTGAAATTAGCACAGATACCGTTCCATAAGCCAAATATGTAATAGACAAGAGCTACTCCTTGCTCAACGAAGTGGACTCAACACCCCATAATAAACGCCTAAGAATATACCTTACTAGTAAGAATCTTAAAACCTTTGGATTTATATGTCTCCAAAAGAGAATCAAGCGTGTGTACAGCGGCATAAACGCAGCAGTGATAGGATTGGTGAGGTTCAGTGAGCAAATGCAGGCCCTTTGAAGTCATATTGCATGGTACCCATTCCATGGGTCTCAACTCTCCAGGTTTAAGGGATTCTTCCTTCAGCTAAAACATGCATGTGGAACCCAGAGTATGATCCACCGTGTGATCGGGAAACGTGTTCAAATGTGTCTCAGTTTTCGTCCCCTGGTACTCGGGTGCAACATTCCAGACGCTTTACTAACACTCTCCACACTTGGAGAGTCAGTGCCTTTAACCTCCTGGTTGGCCCAGTTTGCAATTTCTGCGTAAGATGAACAGGAATAGGGAGAACCAATGAGAGACTAGGTGGAGGTGTGTGGACGGGCAAATTTAACTCTCATTTCCAACCAGGAAGAGGAATTAACCAAAGGCTTGGCGTGCCATACCAGAAGCACACTAGGGCCTGAAGCAATCCTGCGGTGTTGCAGCGAGCTCACAAGAAAGCAAGTTGAAGAAAGGAACTCAGGGGTACTGTAATTCACAAACCTACAGAGTTATAAATGACATCTATCGTCCAAAAATATATTGAAGTAAGGCTGCCAAGAGGACTTGAAAGTGGGGCAGAATTGCAGGAAACCGATTTCAGGAGGTAGACTGGAATTGCATGTAAAGCATAGGAAAAGAGGCAGAACGTGCACAATGATGCACTTGGCCAAAAAGGGCGTATGCGTTTTTTCCTGAATATATTCAGGAAAAAACGCATACGCCCTTTTTGGCCAACCAAGCAAGCTTGCAAAGGAAATCTGCACTACAATGAAGTCTCACTGCTCCCCGGTCAAAAGGCTATCTGAAAAAAGTGTAAAATCCAGAAAGGCAGGGCAGGCCATGGAGAACTTGGAGCCTTGTTCTTCTGATGGGCGGGATGTAAATTGCCAACAGCCACTCTGGAGAAGTGTATGGTGTTTCCTGAAACATCCAAAAAACAAAGCAACAGAGCCTAGGGCACTTCCACTTATGGTCCTATAGCTTAGGGAATTAAAATCAAAAAGACACAGCCACCCCAAAGCTTGGGACGGCTCTGTTTACAAGAACCTCGTTTACGGTACAAGTTCAATATCACAGAAAGAGAAAAATGGATAAAGAAGTTGTGGTACTTACGTACAATGCAATATCACTCAGCAATGAAATCTATGTCATCAGGCCCGTAGCCTCATAATGAGTGGATTCAGGTACGATGATTCTAAGTGAAATAAATCACACAGAAAAAGAAACATCATAAGATATCACTACTACACGTAATGTAAACTTGGCTACACAGGAACTGAATTACAAAACAGAACAGGGTCTCAAATGTAGAAAACCAACTTATGCTTGCTTAAGGGGAAAGGTGAGTTGCGGTGCGGCATAAAACCACAGATTGAAATTAGCACAGATACCGTTCCATAAGCCAAATATGTAATAGACAAGAGCTACTCCTTGCTCAACGAAGTGGACTCAACACCCCATAATAAACGCCTAAGAATATACCTTACTAGTAAGAATCTTAAAACCTTTGGATTTATATGTCTCCAAAAGAGAATCAAGCGTGTGTACAGCGGCATAAACGCAGCAGTGATAGGATTGGTGAGGTTCAGTGAGCAAATGCAGGCCCTTTGAAGTCATATTGCATGGTACCCATTCCATGGGTCTCAACTCTCCAGGTTTAAGGGATTCTTCCTTCAGCTAAAACATGCATGTGGAACCCAGAGTATGATCCACCGTGTGATCGGGAAACGTGTTCAAATGTGTCTCAGTTTTCGTCCCCTGGTACTCGGGTGCAACATTCCAGACGCTTTACTAACACTCTCCACACTTGGAGAGTCAGTGCCTTTAACCTCCTGGTTGGCCCAGTTTGCAATTTCTGCGTAAGATGAACAGGAATAGGGAGAACCAATGAGAGACTAGGTGGAGGTGTGTGGACGGGCAAATTTAACTCTCATTTCCAACCAGGAAGAGGAATTAACCAAAGGCTTGGCGTGCCATACCAGAAGCACACTAGGGCCTGAAGCAATCCTGCGGTGTTGCAGCGAGCTCACAAGAAAGCAAGTTGAAGAAAGGAACTCAGGGGTACTGTAATTCACAAACCTACAGAGTTATAAATGACATCTATCGTCCAAAAATATATTGAAGTAAGGCTGCCAAGAGGACTTGAAAGTGGGGCAGAATTGCAGGAAACCGATTTCAGGAGGTAGACTGGAATTGCATGTAAAGCATAGGAAAAGAGGCAGAACGTGCACAATGATGCACTTGGCCAAAAAGGGCGTATGCGTTTTTTCCTGAATATATTCAGGAAAAAACGCATACGCCCTTTTTGGCCAACCAAGCAAGCTTGCAAAGGAAATCTGCACTACAATGAAGTCTCACTGCTCCCCGGTCAAAAGGCTATCTGAAAAAAGTGTAAAATCCAGAAAGGCAGGGCAGGCCATGGAGAACTTGGAGCCTTGTTCTTCTGATGGGCGGGATGTAAATTGCCAACAGCCACTCTGGAGAAGTGTATGGTGTTTCCTGAAACATCCAAAAAACAAAGCAACAGAGCCTAGGGCACTTCCACTTATGGTCCTATAGCTTAGGGAATTAAAATCAAAAAGACACAGCCACCCCAAAGCTTGGGACGGCTCTGTTTACAAGAACCTCGTTTACGGTACAAGTTCAATATCACAGAAAGAGAAAAATGGATAAAGAAGTTGTGGTACTTACGTACAATGCAATATCACTCAGCAATGAAATCTATGTCATCAGGCCCGTAGCCTCATAATGAGTGGATTCAGGTACGATGATTCTAAGTGAAATAAATCACACAGAAAAAGAAACATCATAAGATATCACTACTACACGTAATGTAAACTTGGCTACACAGGAACTGAATTACAAAACAGAACAGGGTCTCAAATGTAGAAAACCAACTTATGCTTGCTTAAGGGGAAATGTGAGTTGCGGTGCGGCATAAAACCACAGATTGAAATTAGCACAGATACCGTTCCATAAGCCAAATATGTAATAGACAAGAGCTACTCCTTGCTCAACGAAGTGGACTCAACACCCCATATTAAACGCCTAAGAATATACCTTACTAGTAAGAATCTTAAAACCTTTGGATTTATATGTCTCCAAAAGAGAATCAAGCGTGTGTACAGCGGCATAAACGCAGCAGTGATAGGATTGGTGAGGTTCAGTGAGCAAATGCAGGCCCTTTGAAGTCATATTGCATGGTACCCATTCCATGGGTCTCAACTCTCCAGGTTTAAGGGATTCTTCCTTCAGCTAAAACATGCATGTGGAACCCAGAGTATGATCCACCGTGTGATCGGGAAACGTGTTCAAATGTGTCTCAGTTTTCGTCCCCTGGTACTCGGGTGCAACATTCCAGACGCTTTACTAACACTCTCCACACTTGGAGAGTCAGTGCCTTTAACCTCCTGGTTGGCCCAGTTTGCAATTTCTGCGTAAGATGAACAGGAATAGGGAGAACCAATGAGAGACTAGGTGGAGGTGTGTGGACGGGCAAATTTAACTCTCATTTCCAACCAGGAAGAGGAATTAACCAAAGGCTTGGCGTGCCATACCAGAAGCACACTAGGGCCTGAAGCAATCCTGCCGTGTTGCAGCGAGCTCACAAGAAAGCAAGTTGAAGAAAGGAACTCAGGGGTACTGTAATTCACAAACCTACAGAGTTATAAATGACAGCTATCGTCCAAAAATATATTGAAGTAAGGCTGCCAAGAGGACTTGAAAGTGGGGCAGAATTGCAGGAAACCGATTTCAGGAGGTAGACTGGAATTGCATGTAAAGCATAGGAAAAGAGGCAGAACGTGCACAATGATGCACTTGGCCAAAAAGGGCGTATGCGTTTTTTCCTGAATATATTCAGGAAAAAACGCATACGCCCTTTTTGGCCAACCAAGCAAGCTTGCAAAGGAAATCTGCACTACAATGAAGTCTCACTGTTCCCCAGTCAAAAGGCTATCTGAAAAAAGTGTAAAATCCAGAAAGGCAGGACAGGCCATGGAGAACTGGGAGCCTTGTTCTTCTGATGGGCGGGATGTAAATTGCCAACAGCCACTCTGGAGAAGTGTATGGTGTTTCCTGAAACATCCAAAAAACAAAGCAACACAGCCTAGGGCACTTCCACTTATGGTCCTATAGCTTAGGGAATTAAAATCAAAAAGACACAGCCACCCCAAAGCTTGGGACGGCTCTGTTTACAAGAACCTCGTTTACGGTACAAGTTCAATATCACAGAAAGAGAAAAATGGATAAAGAAGTTGTGGTACTTACGTACAATGCAATATCACTCAGCAATGAAATCTATGTCATCAGGCCCGTAGCAGCATAATGAGTGGATTCAGGTACGATGATTCTAAGTGAAATAAGTCACACAGAAAAAGAAACATCATAAGATATCACTACTACACGGAATGTAAACTTGGCTACACAGGAACTGAATTACAAAACAGAACAGGGTCTCAAATGTAGAAAACCAACTTATGCTTGCTTAAGGGGAAAGGTGAGTTGGGGTGCCGCATAAAACCAGAGATTGAAATTAGCACAGATACCGTTCCATAAGCCAAATATGTAATAGACAAGAGCTACTCCTTGCTCAAAGAAGTGGACTCAACACCCCATAATAAACGCCTAAGAATATACCTGACTAGTAAGAATCTTAACACCTTTGGATTTATATGTCTCCAAAAGAGAATCAAGCGTGTGTACAGCGGCATAAACGCAGCAGTGATAGGATTGGTGAGGTTCCGTGAGCAAATGCAGGCCCTTTGAAGTCATATTGCATGGTACCCATTCCACGGGTCTCAACTCTCCAGGTTTAAGGGATTCTTCCTTCAGCTAAAACATGCATGTGGAACCCAGAGTATGATCCACCGTGTGATCGGGAAACGTGTTCAAATGTGTCTCAGTTTTCGTCCCCTGGTACTCGGGTGCAACATTCCATACGTTTTACTAACACTCTCCCCACTTGGAGAGTCAGTGCCTTTAACCTCCTGTTTTGCCCAGTTTGCAATTTCTGTGGAAAATGAACAGGAATAGGGAGAACCAATGAGAGACTAGGTGGAGGTGTCTGGACGGGCAAATTTAACTCTCATTTCCCACCAGGAAGAGGAATTAACCAAAGGCTCAGCATGCCATGCCAGAACCAAACTAGGGCCTGAAGCAATCCTGCGGTGTTGCGGCCAGCTCACAAGAAAGCGAGTTGATGAAAGGAGCTCAGGGGCACTGTAATTCACAAACCTAAAGAGTTATAAATGACAGCTATCTTCCAAAAATAAATTGAAGTAAGGCTGCCAAGAGGCGTTGAAAGCGGGGCAGAATTGCACGAAACCGATTTCAGGAGGTAGACTGGAATTGCATGTAAAGCATAGGAAAAGAGGCAGAACGTCCACAATGATGCACTTGGCCAAAAAGGGCGTATGCGTTTTTTCCTGAATATATTCAGGAAAAAACGCATACGCACTTTTTGGCCAACCAAGCAAGCTTGCAAAGGAAATCTGCACTACAATGAAGTCTGACTGCCCCCCGGTGAAAAGGGCCATCTGAAAAAAGTGTAAAATCCAGAAAGGCAGGACAGGCCATGGAAAACTGGGAGCCTTGTTATGCTGATGGTCGGGATGTAAATTGCCAACAGCCACTCTGGAGAAGTGTATGGTGTTTCCTGAAACATCTAAAAAACAAAGCAACAGAGCCTAGGGCACTTCCACTTATGGTCCTATAGCTTAGGGAAATTAAAATCAAAGAGACACAGCCACCCCAAAGTTTGGGACGGCTCTGTTTACAAGAACCTCGTTTACGGTACAAGTTCAATATCACAGAAAGCGAAAAATGGATAAAGAAGTTGTGGTACTTACGTACAATGCAATATCACTCAGCAATGAAATCTATGTCATCAGGCCCGTCGCAGCATAATGAGTGGATTCAGGTACGATGATTCTAAGTGAAATAAGTCACACAGAAAAAGAAACATCATAAGATATCACTACTACACGGAATGTAAACTTGGCTACACAGGAACTGAATTACAAAACAGAACAGGGTCTCAAATGTAGAAAACCAACTTATGCTTGCTTAAGGGTAAAGGTGAGTTGGGGTGCTGCATAAAACCAGAGATTGAAATTAGCACAGATACCGTTCCATAAGCAAATATGTAATAGACAAGAGCTACTCCTTGCTCAACGCAGTGGACTCAACACCCCATATTAAAAGCCTAAGAATATACCTGACTAGAAATAAACTTAAAACCTACGGATTTATATGTCTCCGAAATAGAATCAAGCGTGTGTACAGCGGCATAAACGCAGCAGTGATAGGATTGGTGAGGTTCGGTGAGCAAATGCAGACCCTTTGAATTCATATTGCATGGTACCCATTCCATGGGTCTCAACTCTCCAGGTTTAAGGGATTCTTCCTTCAGCTGAAACATGCATGTGGAACACAGAGTATGATCCACCCTGTGATCAGGAAACGTGTTCAAATGTGTCTAAGTTTTCGTCCCCTGGTAATCGGGTGCAACATTCAAGACCCTTTACTAACACTCTCCCCACTTGGAGAGTGAGTGCCTTTAAACTCCTGTTTGGCCCACTTTGCAATTTCTGCGGAAAATGTACAGGAATAGGGAGAACCAATGAGAGACTAGCTGGAGGTGTGTGGACGGGCAAATTTAACTCTCATTTCCCACCAGGAAGAGGAATTAACCAAAGGCTCAGCGTGCCGTGCCGGAACCACACTAGGGCCTGAAGCAATCCTGCGGTGTTGCGGCCAGCTCACAAGAAAGCGAGTTGAAGAAAGGAGCTCAGGGGTACTGTAATTCACAAACCTACAGAGTTATAAATGACAGCTATCGTCCAAAAATACATTGAAGTAAGGCTGCCAAGAGGACTTGAAAGTGGGGCAGAATTGCAGGAAACCGATTTCAGGAGGTAGACTGGAATTGCATGTAAAGGATAGGAAAAGAGGCAGAACGTGCACAATGATGCACTTGGCCAAAAAGGGCGTATGCGTTTTTTCCTGAATATATTCAGGAAAAAACGCATACGCCCTTTTTGGCCAACCAAGCAAGCTTGCAAAGGAAATCTGCACTACAATGAAGTCTCACTGCTCACCGGTCAAAAGGCTATCTGAAAAAAGTATAAAATCCAAAAGGCAGGGCAGGCGATGGAGAACTTGGAGCCTTGTTCTTCTGATGGGCGGCATGTAAATTGCCAACAGCCACTCTGGAGAAGTGTATGGTGTTTCCTGAAACATCCAAAAAACAAAGCAACAGAGCCTAGGGCACTTCCACTTATGGTCCTATAGCTTAGGGAATTAAAATCAAAAAGACACAGCCACCCCAAAGCTTGGGACGGCTCTGTTTACAAGAACCTCGTTTATGGTACAAGTTCAATATCACAGAAAGAGAAAAATGGATAAAGAAGTTGTGGTACTTACGTACAATGCAATATCACTCAGCAATGAAATCTATATCATCAGGCCCGTAGCCTCATAATGAGTGGATTCAGGTACGATGATTCTAAGTGAAATAAATCACACAGAAAAAGAAACATCATAAGATATCACTACTACACGTAATGTAAACTTGGCTACACAGGAACTGAATAACAAAACAGAACAGGGTCTCAAATGTAGAAAACCAACTTATGCTTGCTTAAGGGGAAAGGTGAGTTGCGGTGCGGCATAAAACCAGAGATTGAAATTAGCACAGATACCGTTCCATAAGCCAAATATGTAATAGACAAGAGCTACTCCTTGCTCAACGAAGTGGACTCAACACCCCATATTAAACGCCTAAGAATATACCTTACTAGTAAGAATCTTAAAACCTTTGGATTTATATGTCTCCAAAAGAGAATCAAGCGTGTGTACAGCGGCATAAACGCAGCAGTGATAGGATTGGTGAGGTTCGGTGAGCAAATGCAGACCCTGTGAAGTCATATTGCATGGTACCCATTCCATGGGTCTCAACTCTCCAGGTTTAAGGGATTCTTCCTTCAGCTGAAACATGCATGTGGAACACAGAGTATGATCCACCCTGTGATCAGGAAACGTGTTCAAATGTGTCTCAGTTTTCGTCCCCTGGTAATCGGGTGCAACATTCAAGACGCTTTACTAACACTCTCCCCACTTGGAGAGTCAGTGCCTTTAAACTCCTGTTTGGCCCAGTTTGCAATTTCTGCGGAAAATGTACAGGAATAGGGAGAACCAATGAGAGACTAGCTGGAGGTGTGTGGACGGGCAAATTTAACTCTCATTTCCCACCAGAAAGAGGAATTAACCAAAGGCTCAGCGTGCCGTGCCGGAACCACACTAGGGCCTGAAGCAATCCTGCGGTGTTGCGGCCAGCTCACAAGAAAGCGAGTTGAAGAAAGGAGCTCAGGGGCACTGTAATTCACAAACCTGCAGAGTTATAAATGACAGCTATCGTCCAAAAATATATTGAAGTAAGGTTGCCAAGAGGACTTGAAAGCGGGGCAGAATTGCAGGAAACCGATTTCAGGAGGTAGACGGGAATTGCATGTAAAGCATAGGAAAAGAGGCAGAACGTCCACAATGATGCACTTGGCCAAAAAGGGCGTATGCGTTTCTTCCTGAATATATTCAGGAAAAAACGCATACGCCCTTTTTGGCCAACCAAGCAAGTTGCAAAGGAAATCTGCACTACAATGAAGTCTCACTGCCCCCCGGTCAAAAGGGCCATCTGAAAAAAGTGTAAAATCCAGAAAGGCAGGACAGGCCATGGAGAAATGGGAGCCTTGTTTTGCTTGTGGGCGGGATGTAAACTGCCAACAGCCACTCTGGAGAAGTGTATGGTGTTTCCTGAAACATCTAAAAAACAAAGCAACAGAGCCTAGGGCACTTCCACTTATGGTCCTATAGCTTAGGGAAATTAAAATCAAAAAGATACAGCCACCCCAAAGTTTGGGCCAGCTCTGTTTACAAGAACCTCGTTTACTGTACAAGTTTATATCACAGAAAGCGAAAAATGGATAAGGAAGTTGTGGTACTTACATACAATGCAATATCACTCAGCAATGAAATCTATGTCATCAGGCCCGTAGCAGCATAATGAGTGGATTCAGGTACGATGATTCTAAGTGAAATAAATCACACAGAAAAAGAAACATCATAAGATATCACTACTACACGGAATGTAAACTTGGCTACACAGGAACTGAATTACAAAACAGAACAGGGTCTCAAATGTAGAAAACCAACTTATGCTTGCTTAAGGGGAAACGTGAGTTGCGGTGCGGCATAAAACCAGAGATTGAAATTAGCACAGATACCGTTCCATAAGCCAAATATGTAATAGACAAGAGCTACTCCTTGCTCAACGAAGTGGACTCAACACCCCATAATAAACGCCTAAGAATATACCTGACTAGTAAGAATCTTAAAACCTTTGGATTTATATGTCTCCAAAAGAGAATCAAGCGTGTGTACAGCGGCATAAACGCAGCAGTGATAGGATTGGTGAGGTTCAGTGAGCAAATGCAGGCCCTTTGAAGTCATATAGCATGGTACCCATTCCATGGGTCTCAACTCTCCAGGTTTAAGGGATTCTTCCTTCCGCTAAAACATGCATGTGGAACCCAGAGTATGATCCATCGTGTGATCGGGAAACGTGTTCAAATGTGTCTCAGTTTTCGTCCCCTGGTACTCGGGTGCAACATTCCAGACGCTTTACTAACACTCTCCACACTTGGAGAGTCAGTGCCTTTAACCTCCTGGTTGGCCCAGTTTGCAATTTCTGCGTAAGATGAACAGGAATAGGGAGAACCATTGAGAGACTAGGCGGAGGTGTCTGGACGGGCAAATTTAACTCTCATTTCCCACCAGGAAGAGGAATTAACCAAAGGCTAAGCGTGCCATACCAGAAGCACACTAGGGCCTGAAGCAATCCTGCGGTGTTGCAGCGAGCTCACAAGAAAGCAAGTTGAAGAAAGGAACTCAGGGGTACTGTAATTCACAAACCTACAGAGTTATAAATGACAGCTATCGTCCAAAAATATATTGAAGTAAGGCTGCCAAGAGGACTTGAAAGTGGGGCAGAATTGCAGGAAACCGATTTCAGGAGGTAGACTGGAATTGCATGTAAAGCATAGGAAAAGAGGCAGAACGTGCACAATGATGCACTTGGCCAAAAAGGGCGTATGCGTTTTTTCCTGAATATATTCAGGAAAAAACGCATACGCCCTTTTTGGCCAACCAAGCAAGCTTGCAAAGGAAATCTGCACTACAATGAAGTCTTACTGCTCCCCAGTCAAAAGGCTATCTGAAAAAAGTGTAAAATCCAGAAAGGCAGGACAGGCCATGGAGAACTGGGAGCCTTGTTCTTCTGATGGGCGGGATGTAAATTGCCAACAGCCACTCTGGAGAAGTGTATGGTGTTTCCTGAAACATCCAAAAAACAAATCAACAGAGCCTAGGGCATTTCCACTTATGGTCCTATAGCTTAGGGAATTAAAATCAAAAAGACACAGCCACCCCAAAGCTTGGGACGGCTCTGTTTACAAGAACCTCGTTTATGGTACAAGTTCAATATCACAAAAAGCGAAAAATGGATAAAGAAGTTGTGGTACTTACGTACAATGCAATATCACTCAGCAATGAAATCTATGTCATCAGGCCCGTAGCAGCATAATGAGTGGATTCAGGTACGATGATTCTAAGTGAAATAAGTCACACAGAAAAAGAAACATCATAAGATATCACTACTACATGGAATGTAAAGTTGGCTACACAGGAACTGAATTACAAAACAGAACAGGGTCTCAAATGTAGAAAACCAACTTATGCTTGCTTAAGGGGAAAGGTGAGTTGGGGTGCCGCATAAAACCAGAGATTGAAATTAGCACAGATACCGTTCCATAAGCCAAATATGTAATAGACAAGAGCTACTCCTTGCTCAAAGAAGTGGACTCAACACACCATATTAAACGCCTAAGAATATACCTGACTAGTAAGAATATTAAAACCTACCGATTTATATGTCTCCCAAAGAGAATCAAGCGTGTGTACGGCGGCATAAACGCAGCAGTGATAGGATTGGTGAGGTTCGGTGAGCAAATGCAGACCCTTTGAAGTCATATTGCATGGTACCCATTCCATGGGTCTCAACTCTCCAGGTTTAAGGGATTCTTCCTTCAGCTAAAACATGCATGTGGAACACAGAGTATGACCCACCGTGTGATCGGGAAACGTGTTCAAATGTGTCTCAGTTTTCGTCCCCTGGTACTCGGGTGCAACATTCCAGATGCTTTACTAACACTCTCCCCACTTGGAGAGTCAGTGCCTTTAACCTCCTCTTTGGCCCAGTTTGCAATTTCTGTGGAAAATGAACAGGAATAGGGAGAACCAATGAGAGACTAGGTGGAGGTGTCTGGACGGGCAAATTTAACTCTCATTTCCCACCAGGAAGAGGAATTAACCAAAGGCTCAGCATGCCGTGCCGTAACCAAACTAGGGCCTGAAGCAATCCTGCGGTGTTGCGGCCAGCTCACAAGAAAGCGAGTTGAAGAAAGGAGCTCAGGAGCACTGTAATTCACAAACCTGCAGAGTTATAAATGACAGCTATCCTCCAAAAATATATTGAAGTAAGGCTGCCAAGAGGAGTTGAAAGCGGGGCAGAATTGCAGGAAACCGATTTCAGGAGGTAGACTGGAATTGCATGTAAAGCATAGGAAAAGAGGCAGAACGTCCACAATGATGCACTGGGCCAAAAAGGGCGTATGCGTTTTTTCCTGAATATATTCAGGAAAAAACGCATACACCCTTTTTGGCCAACCAAGCAAGCTTGCAAAGGAAATCTGCACTACAATGAAGTCTCACTGCCTCCCGGTCAAAAGGGCCATCTGAAAAAAGTGTAAAATCCAGAAAGGCAGGACAGGCCAAGGAGAACTGGGAGCCTTGTTATGCTGATGGGCGGGATGTAAATTGCCAGCAGCCACTCTGGAGAAGTGTATGGTGTTTCCTGAAACATCCAAAAAACAAAGCAACAGAGCCTAGGGCACTTCCACTTATGGTCCTATAGCTTAGGGAAATTAAAATCAAAAAGACACAGCCACCCCAAAGTTTGGGACGGCTCTGTTTACAAGAACCTCGTTTACGGTACAAGTTCAATATCACAGAAAGCGAAAAATGGATAAAGAAGTTGTGGTACTTACGTACAATGCAATATCACTCAGCAATGAAATCTATGTCATCAGGCCCATAGCAGCATAATGAGTGGATTCAGGTACGATGATTCTAAGTGAAATAAGTCACACAGAAAAAGAAACATCATAAGATATCACTACTACACGGAATGTAAACTTGGCTACACAGGAACTGAATTACAAAACAGAACATGGTGTCAAATGTAGAAAACCAACTTATGCTTGCTTAAGGGGAAAGGTGAGTTGGGGTGCTGCATAAAACCAGAGATTGAAATTAGCACAGATACCGTTCCATAAGCCAAATATGTAATAGACAAGAGCTACTCCTTGCTCAACGAAGTGGACTCAACACCCCATATTAAACGCCTAACAATATACCTGACTAGTAAGAATCTTAAAACCTATGGATTTATATGTCTCCGAAAGAGAATCAAGCGTGTGTACAGTGGCATAAACGCAGCAGTGATAGGAGTGGTGAGGTTCGGTGAGCAAATGCAGACCCTTTGAAGTCATATTACATGGTACCCATTCCATGGGTCTCAACTCTCCAGGTTTAAGGGATTCTTCCTTCCGCTAAAACATGCATGTGGAACCCAGAGTATGATCCATCGTGTGATCGGGAAACGTGTTCAAATGTGTCTCAGTTTTCGTCCCCTGGTACTCGGGTGCAACATTCCAGACGCTTTACTAACACTCTCCACACTTGGAGAGTCAGTGCCTTTAACCTCCTGGTTGGCCCAGTTTGCAATTTCTGCGTAAGATGAACAGGAATAGGGAGAACCATTGAGAGACTAGGCGGAGGTGTCTGGACGGGCAAATTTAACTCTCATTTCCCACCAGGAAGAGGAATTAACCAAAGGCTCAGCGTGCCATACCAGAAGCACACTAGGGCCTGAAGCAATCCTGCGGTGTTGCAGCGAGCTCACAAGAAAGCAAGTTGAAGAAAGGAACTCAGGGGTACTGTAATTCACAAACCTACAGAGTTATAAATGACAGCTATCGTCCAAAAATATATTGAAGTAAGGCTGCCAAGAGGACTTGAAAGTGGGGCAGAATTGCAGGAAACCGATTTCAGGAGGTAGACTGGAATTGCATGTAAAGCATAGGAAAAGAGGCAGAACGTGCACAATGATGCACTTGGCCAAAAAGTGCGTATGCGTTTTTTCCTGAATATATTCAGGAAAAAACGCATACGCCCTTTTTGGCCAACCAAGCAAGCTTGCAAAGGAAATCTGCACTACAATGAAGTCTTACTGCTCCCCAGTCAAAAGGCTATCTGAAAAAAGTGTAAAATCCAGAAAGGCAGGACAGGCCATGGAGAACTGGGAGCCTTGTTCTTCTGATGGGCGGGATGTAAATTGCCAACAGCCACTCTGGAGAAGTGTATGGTGTTTCCTGAAACATCCAAAAAACAAATCAACAGAGCCTAGGGCATTTCCACTTATGGTCCTATAGCTTAGGGAATTAAAATCAAAAAGACACAGCCACCCCAAAGCTTGGGACGGCTCTGTTTACAAGAACCTCGTTTATGGTACAAGTTCAATATCACAAAAAGCGAAAAATGGATAAAGAAGTTGTGGTACTTACGTACAATGCAATATCACTCAGCAATGAAATCTATGTCATCAGGCCCGTAGCAGCATAATGAGTGGATTCAGGTACGATGATTCTAAGTGAAATAAGTCACACAGAAAAAGAAACATCATAAGATATCACTACTACATGGAATGTAAAGTTGGCTACACAGGAACTGAATTACAAAACAGAACAGGGTCTCAAATGTAGAAAACCAACTTATGCTTGCTTAAGGGGAAAGGTGAGTTGGGGTGCCGCATAAAACCAGAGATTGAAATTAGCACAGATACCGTTCCATAAGCCAAATATGTAATAGACAAGAGCTACTCCTTGCTCAAAGAAGTGGACTCAACACACCATATTAAACGCCTAAGAATATACCTGACTAGTAAGAATATTAAAACCTACCGATTTATATGTCTCCCAAAGAGAATCAAGCGTGTGTACGGCGGCATAAACGTAGCAGTGATAGGATTGGTGAGGTTCGGTGAGCAAATGCAGACCCTTTGAAGTCATATTGCATGGTACCCATTCCATGGGTCTCAACTCTCCAGGTTTAAGGGATTCTTCCTTCAGCTAAAACATGCATGTGGAACACAGAGTATGACCCACCGTGTGATCGGGAAACGTGTTCAAATGTGTCTCAGTTTTCGTCCCCTGGTACTCGGGTGCAACATTCCAGATGCTTTACTAACACTCTCCCCACTTGGAGAGTCAGTGCCTTTAACCTCCTCTTTGGCCCAGTTTGCAATTTCTGTGGAAAATGAACAGGAATAGGGAGAACCAATGAGAGACTAGGTGGAGGTGTCTGGACGGGCAAATTTAACTCTCATTTCCCACCAGGAAGAGGAATTAACCAAAGGCTCAGCATGCCGTGCCGTAACCAAACTAGGGCCTGAAGCAATCCTGCGGTGTTGCGGCCAGCTCACAAGAAAGCGAGTTGAAGAAAGGAGCTCAGGAGCACTGTAATTCACAAACCTGCAGAGTTATAAATGACAGCTATCCTCCAAAAATATATTGAAGTAAGGCTGCCAAGAGGAGTTGAAAGCGGGGCAGAATTGCAGGAAACCGATTTCAGGAGGTAGACTGGAATTGCATGTAAAGCATAGGAAAAGAGGCAGAACGTCCACAATGATGCACTGGGCCAAAAAGGGCGTATGCGTTTTTTCCTGAATATATTCAGGAAAAAACGCATACGCCCTTTTTGGCCAACCAAGCAAGCTTGCAAAGGAAATCTGCACTACAATGAAGTCTCACTGCCTCCCGGTCAAAAGGGCCATCTGAAAAAAGTGTAAAATCCAGAAAGGCAGGACAGGCCAAGGAGAACTGGGAGCCTTGTTATGCTGATGGGCGGGATGTAAATTGCCAGCAGCCACTCTGGAGAAGTGTATGGTGTTTCCTGAAACATCCAAAAAACAAAGCAACAGAGCCTAGGGCACTTCCACTTATGGTCCTATAGCTTAGGGAAATTAAAATCAAAAAGACACAGCCACCCCAAAGTTTGGGACGGCTCTGTTTACAAGAACCTCGTTTACGGTACAAGTTCAATATCACAGAAAGCGAAAAATGGATAAAGAAGTTGTGGTACTTACGTACAATGCAATATCACTCAGCAATGAAATCTATGTCATCAGGCCCATAGCAGCATAATGAGTGGATTCAGGTACGATGATTCTAAGTGAAATAAGTCACACAGAAAAAGAAACATCATAAGATATCACTACTACACGGAATGTAAACTTGGCTACACAGGAACTGAATTACAAAACAGAACATGGTGTCAAATGTAGAAAACCAACTTATGCTTGCTTAAGGGGAAAGGTGAGTTGGGGTGCTGCATAAAACCAGAGATTGAAATTAGCACAGATACCGTTCCATAAGCCAAATATGTAATAGACAAGAGCTACTCCTTGCTCAACGAAGTGGACTCAACACCCCATATTAAACGCCTAACAATATACCTGACTAGAAAGAATCTTAAAACCTATGGATTTATATGTCTCCGAAAGAGAATCAAGCGTGTGTACAGTGGCATAAACGCAGCAGTGATAGGAGTGGTGAGGTTCGGTGAGCAAATGCAGACCCTTTGAAGTCATATTGCATGGTACCCATTCCATGGGTCTCAACTCTCCAGGTTTAAGGGATTCTTCCTTCAGCTAAAACATGCATGTGGAACCCAGAGTATGATCCACCGTGTGATCGGGAAACGTGTTAAAATGTGTCTCAGTTTTCCTCCCCTGGTACTCGGGTGCAACATTCCAGACGCTTTACTAACCCTCCCCCACTTGGAGAGTGAGTGCCTTTAACCTCCTGTTTGGCCCAGTTTGCAATTTCTGCGTAAGATGAACAGGAATAGGGAGAACCAATGAGAGACTAGCTGGAGGTGTCTGGACGGGCAAATTTAACTCTCATTTCCCACCAGGAAGAGGAATTAACCAAAGGCTCAGCGTGCCGTGCCGGAACCACACTAGGGCCTGAAACAATCCTGCGGTGTTGTGGCCAGCTCACAAGAAAGCGAGTTGAAGAAAGGAGCTCAGGGGCACTGTAATTCACAAACCTGCAGAGTTATAAATGACAGCTATCGTCCAAAAATATATTGAAATAAGGCTGCCAAGAGGACTTGAAAGCGGGGCAGAATTGCAGGAAACCGATTTCAGGAGGTAGACGGGAATTGCATGTAAAGCATAGGAAAAGAGGCAGAACGTCCACAATGATGCACTTGGCCAAAAAGGGCGTATGCGTTTTTTCCTGAATATATTCAGGAAAAAACGCATACGCCCTTTTTGGCCAACAAAGCAAGCTTGCAAAGGAAATCTGCACTACAATGAAGTCTTACTGCCCCCCCAGGTCAAAAGGGCCATCTGAAAAAAGTGTAAAATCCAGAAAGGCAGGACAGGCCATGGAGAACTGGGAGCCTTGTTATGCTGATGGTTGGGATGAAAATTACCAGCAGCCACTCTGGAGAAGTGTATGGTGTTTCCTGAAACATCCAAAAAACAAAGCAACAGAGCCTAGGGCACTTCCACTTATGGTCCTATAGCTTAGGGAAATTAAAATCAAAAAGACACAGTCACCACAAAGTTTGGGACGGCTCTGTTTACAAGAACCTCGTTTACGGTACAAGTTCAATATCACAGAAAGCGAAAAATGGATAAAGAAGTTGTGGTACTTACGTACAATGCAATATCACTCAGCAATGAAATCTATGTCATCAGGCCCGTAGCAGAATAATGAGTGGATTCAGGTATGATGATTCTAAGTGAAATAAGTCACACAGAAAAAGAAACACCATAAGATATCACTACTACACGGAAGGAAAACTTGGCTACACAAGAACTGAATTACAAAACAGAACAGGGTCTCAAATGTAGAAAACCAACTTATGCTTGCTTGAGGGGAAAGGTGAGTTGGGGTGCTGCATGAAACCAGAGATTGAAATTAGCACAGATACCGTTCCATAAGCCAAATATGTAATAGACAAGAGCTACTCCTTGCTCAACGCAGTGGACTCAACACCCCATATTAAACGCCTAAGAATATACCTGACTAGAAATAATCTTAAAACCTACGGATTTATATGTCTCCGAAAGAGAATCAAGCCTGTGTACAGCGGCATAAACGCAGCAGTGATAGGATTGGTGAGGTTCGGTGAGCAAATGCAGACCCTTTGAAGTCATACTGCATGGTACCCATTCCATGGGTCTCAACTCTCCAGGTTTAAGGGATTCTTCCTTCAGCTGAAACATGCATGTGGAACACAGAGTATGATCCACCGTGTGATCAGGAAACGTGTTCAAATGTGTCTCAGTTTTCGTCCCCTGGTACTCGGGTGCAACATTCAAGATGCTTTACTAACACTCTCCCCACTTGGAGAGTCAGTGTCTTTAACCTCCTGTTTGGCCAAGTTTGCAAATTCTGCGGAAAATGTACAGGAATAGGGAGAACCAATGAGAGACTAGCTGGAGGTGTGTGGACGGGCAAATTTAACTCTCATTTCCCACCAGGAAGAGGAATTAACCAAAGGCTCAGCGTGCCGTGCCGGAACCACACTAGGGCCTGAAGCAATCCTGCGGTGTTGCGGCCAGCTCACAAGAAAGCGAGTTGAAGAAAGGAGCTCAGGGGCACTGTAATTCACAAACCTGCAGAGTTATAAATGACAGCTATCGTCCAAAAATATATTGAAATAAGGCTGCCAAGAGGACTTGAAAGCGGGGCAGAATTGCAGGAAACCGATTTCAGGAGGTAGACGGGAATTGCATGTAAAGCATAGGAAAAGAGGCAGAACGTCCACAATGATGCACTTGGCCAAAAAGGGCGTATGCGTTTTTTCCTGAATATATTCAGGAAAAAACGCATACGCCCTTTTTGGCCAACCAAGCAAGCTTTCAAAGGATATCTGCACTACAATGAAGTCTCACTGCCCCCCGGTCAAAAGGGCCAACTGAAAAAAGTGTAAAATCCAGAAAGGCAGGACAGGCCATGGAGAACTGGGAGCCTTGTTATGCTGATGGTCGGGATGTAAATTGCCAACAGCCACTCTGGAGAAGTGTATGGTGTTTCCTGAAACATCTAAAAAACAAAGCAACAGAGCCTAGGGCACTTCCACTTATGGTCCTATAGCTTAGGGAAATTAAAATCAAAAACACACAGCCAACCCAAAGTTTGGGACGGCTCTGTTTACAAGAACCTCGTTTACGGTACAAGTTCAATATCACAGAAAGCGAAAAATGGATAAAGAAGTTGTGGTACTTACGTACAATGCAATATCACTCAGCAATGAAATCTATGTCATCAGGCCCGTCGCAGCATAATGAGTGGATTCAGGTACGATGATTCTAAGTGAAATAAGTCACACAGAAAAAGAAACATCATAAGATATCACTACTACACGGAATGTAAACTTGGCTACACAGGAACTGAATTACAAAACAGAACAGGGTCTCAAATGTAGAAAACCAACTTATGCTTGCTTAAGGGTAAAGGTGAGTTGGGGTGCTGCATAAAACCAGAGATTGAAATTAGCACAGATACCGTTCCATAAGCAAATATGTAATAGACAAGAGCTACTCCTTGCTCAACGCAGTGGACTCAACACCCCATATTAAAAGCCTAAGAATATACCTGACTAGAAATAATCTTAAAACCTACGGATTTATATGTCTCCGAAAGAGAATCAAGCGTGTGTACAGCGGCATAAACGCAGCAGTGATAGGATTGCTGAGGTTCGGTGAGCAAATGCAGACCCTTTGAAGTCATATTGCATGGTACCCATTCCATGGGTCTCAACTCTCCAGGTTTAAGGGATTCTTCCTTCAGCTGAAACATGCATGTGGAACACAGAGTATGATCCACCGTGTGATCAGGAAACGTGTTCAAATGTGTCTCAGTTTTCGTCCCCTGGTAGTCGGGTGCAACATTCAAGACGCTTTATTAACACTCTCCCCACTTGGAGAGTCAGTGCCTTTAAACTCCTGTTTGGCCCAGTTTGCAATTTCTGCGGAAAATGTACAGGAATAGGGAGAACCAATGAGAGACTAGCTGGAGGTGTCTGGACGGGCAAATTTAACTCTCATTTCCCACCAGGAAGAGGAATTAACCAAAGGCTCAGCGTGCCGTGCCGGAACCACACTAGGGCCTGAAGCAATCCTGCGGTGTTGCGGCCAGCTCACAAGAAAGCGAGTTGAAGAAAGGAGCTCAGGGGCACTGTAATTCACAAAACTGCAGAGTTATAAATGACAGCTATCGTCCAAAAATATATTGAAGTAAGGCTGCCAAGAGGACTTGAAAGCGGGACAGAATTGCAGGAAACCGATTTCAGGAGGTAGACGGGAATTGCATGTAAAGCATAGGAAAAGAGGCAGAACGTCCACAATGATGCACTTGGCCAAAAAGGGCGTATGCGTTTTTTCCTGAATATATTCAGGAAAAAACGCATACGCCCTTTTTGGCCAACCAAGCAAGCTTGCAAAGGAAATCTGCACTACAATGAAGTCTCGCTGCCCCCCGGTCAAAAGGGCCATCTGAAAAAAGTGTAAAATCCAGAAAGGCAGGACAGGCCATGGAGAACTGGGAGCCTTGTTATGCTGATGGGCGGGATGTAAATTGCCAACAGCCACTCTGGAGAAGTGTATGGTGTTTCCTGAAACATCTAAAAAACTAAGCAACAGAGCCTAGGGCACTTCCACTTATGGTCCTATAGCTTTGGGAAATTAAAATCAAAAAGACAGAGCCACCCCAAAGTTTGGGACGGCTCTGCTTACAAGAACCTCGTTTACGGTACAAGTTCAATATCACAGAAAGCGAAAAATGGATAAAGAAGATGTGGTACTTACGTACAATGCAATATCACTCAGCAATGAAATCTATGTCATCAGGCCCGTCGCAGCATAATGAGTGGATTCAGGTACGATGATTGTAAGTGAAATAAGTCACACAGAAAAAGAAACATCATAAGATATCACTACTACACGGAATGTAAACTTGGCTACACAGGAACTGAATTACAAAACAGAACAGGGTCTCAAATGTAGAAAACCTACTTATGCTTGCTTAAGGGGAAAGGTGAGTTGGGGTGCTGCATGAAACCAGAGATTGAAATTAGCACAGATACCGTGCCATAAGCCAAATATGTGATAGACAAGAGCTACTCCTTGCTAAACGAAGTGTACTCAACACCCCATATTAAACGCCTAAGAATACACCTGAGTAGTAAGAATCTTAAAACCTATGGATTTATATGTCTCCGAAAGAGAATCAAGCGTGTGTACGGCGGCATAAACGCAGCAGTGATAGGATTGGTGAGGTTCGGTGAGCAAATGCAGACCCTTTGAAGGCATATTGCATGGTACCCATTCCATGGGTCTCAACTCTCCAGGTTTAAGGGATTCTTCCTTCAGCTAAAACATGCATGTGGAACCCAGAGTATGATCCACCGTGTGATCGGGAAACGTGTTCAAATGTGTCTCAGTTTTCGTCCCCTGGTACTCGGGTGCAACATTCAAGACGCTTTATTAACACTCTCCCCACTTGGAGAGTCAGTGCCTTTAAACTCCTGTTTGGCCCAGTTTGCAATTTCTGCGGAAAATGTACAGGAATAGGGAGAACCAATGAGAGACTAGCTGGAGGTGTCTGGACGGGAAAATTTAACTCTCATTTCCCACCAGGAAGAGGAATTAACCAAAGGCTCAGCGTGCCGTTCCGGAACCACACTAGGGCCTGAAGCAATCCTGTGGTGTTGCGGCCAGCTCACAAGAAAGCGAGTTGAAGAAAGGAGCTCAGGGGCACTGTAATTCACAAACCTGCAGAGTTATAAATGACAGCTATCGTCCAAAAATATATTGAAGTAAGGCTGCCAAGAGGACTTGAAAGCGGGGCAGAATTGCAGGAAACCGATTTCAGGAGGTAGACGGGAATTGCATGTAAAGCATAGGAAAAGAGGCAGAACGTCCACAATGATGCACTTGGCCAAAAAGGGCGTATGCGTTTTTTCCTGAATATATTCAGGAAAAAACGCATACGCCCTTTTTGGCCAACCAAGCAAGCTTGCAAATGAAATCTACACTACAATGAAGTCTCACTGCCCCCCGGTCAAAAGGGCCATCTGAAAAAAGTGTA
Organism: Leucopleurus acutus; assembly: GCF_964270905.1. Classification (NCBI taxonomy): domain Eukaryota; kingdom Metazoa; phylum Chordata; class Mammalia; order Artiodactyla; family Delphinidae; genus Leucopleurus; species Leucopleurus acutus. The sequence continues at coordinate 95,648,450 of NC_139142.1, read as the reverse complement.
AAATCCAGAAAGGCAGGACAGGCCATGGAGAACTGGGAGCCTTGTTATGCTGATGGGCGGGATGTAAATTGCCAACAGCCACTCTGGAGAAGTGTATGGTGTTTCCTGAAACATCTAAAAAACAAAGCAACAGAGCCTAGGGCACTTCCACTTATGGTCCTATAGCTTAGGGAAATTAAAATCAAAAAGACACGGTCACCCCAAAGTTTGGGACGGCTCTGTTTACAAGAACCTCGTTTACGGTACAAGTTCAATATCACAGAAAGCGAAAAACGGATAAAGAAGTTGTGGTACTTACGTACAATGCAATATCACTCAGCAATGAAATCTATGTCATCAGGCCCGTAGCAGCATAATGAGTGGATTCAGGTATGATGATTCTAAGTGAAATAAGTCACACAGAAAAAGAAACACCATAAGATATCACTACTACACGGAAGGTAAACTTGGCTACACAAGAACTGAATTACAAAACAGAACAGGGTCTCAAATGTAGAAAACCAACTTATGCTTGCATAAGGGGAAAGGTGAGTTGGGGTGCTGCATGAAACCAGAGATTGAAATTAGCACAGATACCATTCCATAAGCCAAATAGGTAATAGACAAGAGCTACTCCTTGCTCAACGAAGTGGACTCAACACCCCATATTAAACGCTTAAGAATACACCTGAGTAGTAAGAATCTTAAAACCTATGGATTTATATGTCTCCGAAAGAGAATCAAGCGTGTGTACGGCGGCATAAACGCAGCAGTGATAGGATTGGTGAGGTTCGGTGAGCAAATGCAGACCCTTTGAAGTCATATTGCATGGTACCCATTCCATGGGTCTCAACTCTCCAGGTTTAAGGGATTCTTCCTTCAGCTAAAACATGCATGTGGAACCCAGAGTATGATCCACCGTGTGATCGGGAAACGTGTTCAAATGTGTCTCAGTTTTCGTCCCCTGGTACTCGGGTGCAACATTCAAGACGCTTTACTAACACTCTCCCCACTTGGAGAGTCAGTGCCTTTAAACTCCTGTATGGCCCAGTTTGCAATTTCTGCGGAAAATGTACAGGAATAGGGAGAACCAATGAGAGACTAGCTGGAGGTGTCTGGACGGGAAAATTTAACTCTCATTTCCCACCAGGAAGAGGAATTAACCAAAGGCTCAGCGTGCCGTTCCGGAACCACACTAGGGCCTGAAGCAATCCTGTGGTGTTGCGGCCAGCTCACAAGAAAGCGAGTTGAAGAAAGGAGCTCAGGGGCACTGTAATTCACAAACCTGCAGAGTTATAAATGACAGCTATCGTCCAAAAATATATTGAAGTAAGCCTGCCAAGAGGACTTGAAAGCGGGGCAGAATTGCAGGAAACCGATTTCAGGAGGTAGACGGGAATTGCATGTAAAGAATAGGAAAAGAGGCAGAACGTCCACAATGATGCACTTGGCCGAAAAGGGCGTATGCGTTTTTTCCTGAATATATTCAGGAAAAAACGCATACGCCCTTTTTGGCCAACCAAGCAAGCTTGCAAAGGAAATCTGCACTACAATGAAGTCTCACTGCCCCCGGTCAAAAGGGCCATCTGAAAAAAGTGTAAAATCCAGAAAGGCAGGACAGGCCATGGAGAACTGGGAGCCTTGTTATGCTGATGGGCGGGATGTAAATTGCCAACAGCCACTCTGGAGAAGTGTATGGTGTTTCCTGAAACATCTAAAAAACAAAGCAACAGAGCCTAGGGCACTTCCACTTATGGTCCTATAGCTTAGGGAAATTAAAATCAAAAAGACACAGCCACCCCAAAGTTTCGGCCGGCTCTGTTTACAAGAACCTCGTTTACTGTACAAGTTCATATCACAGAAAGCGAAAAATGGATAAAGAAGTTGTGGTACTTACGTACAATGCAATATCACTCAGCAATGAAATCTATGTCATCAGGCCCGTAGCAGCATAATGAGTGGATTCAGGTACGATGATTCTAAGTGAAATAAATCACACAGAAAAAGAAACATCATAAGATATCACTACTACACGTAATGTATACTTGGCTACACAGGAACTGAATTACAAAACAGAACAGGGTCTCAAATGTAGAAAACCAACTTATGCTTGCTTAAGGGGAATGGTGAGTTGCAGTGCGGCATAAAACCAGAGATTGAAATTAGCACAGATACCGTTCCATAAGCCAAATATGTAATAGACAAGAGCTACTCCTTGCTCAACGAAGTGGACTCAACACCCCATAATAAACGCCTAAGAATATACCTGACTAGTAAGAATCTTAAAACCTTTGGATTTATATGTCTCCAAAAGAGAATCAAGCGTGTGTACAGCGGCATAAATGCAGCAGTGATAGGATTGGTGAGGTTCAGTGAGCAAATGCAGGCCCTTTGAAGTCATATTGCATGGTACCCGTTCCATGGGTCTCAACTCTCCAGGTTTAAGGGATTCTTCCTTCAGCTAAAACATGCATGTGGAACCCAGAGTATGATCCACCGTGTGATCGGGAAACGTGTTTAAATGTGTCTCAGGTTTCGTCCCCTGGTACTCGGGTGCAACATTCCAGACGCTTTATTAACACTATCCACACTTGGAGAGTCAGTGCCTTTAACCTCCTGGTTGGCCCAGTTTGCAATTTCTGCGTAAGATGAACAGGAATAGGGAGAACCAATGAGAGACTAGGTGGAGGTGTCTGGACGGGCAAATTTAACTCTCATTTCCCACCAGGAAGAGGAATTAACCAAAGGCTCAGAGTGCCATACCAGAAGCACACTAGAGCCTGAAGCAATCCTGCGGTGTTGCGGCCAGCTCACAAGAAAGCGAGTTGAAGAAAGGAGCTCAGGGGCACTGTAATTCACAAACCTGCAGAGTTATAAATGACAGCTATCGTCCACAAATATATTGAAGTAAGCCTGCCAAGAGGACTTGAAAGCGGGGCAGAATTGCAGGAAACCGATTTCAGGAGGTAGACGGGAATTGCATGTAAAGAATAGGAAAAGAGGCAGAACGTCCACAATGATGCACTTGGCCGAAATGGGCGTATGCGTTTTTTCCTGAATGGAAAAAACGCATACGCCCTTTTTGGCCAACCAAGCAAGCTTGCAAAGGAAATCTGCACTACAATGAAGTCTCACTGCCCCCGGTCAAAAGGGCCATCTGAAAAAAGTGTAAAATCCAGAAAGGCAGGACAGGCCATGGAGAACTGGGAGCCTTGTTATGCTGATGGGCGGGATGTAAATTGCCAACAGCCACTCTGGAGAAGTGTATGGTGTTTCCTGAAACATCTAAAAAACAAAGCAACAGAGCCTAGGGCACTTCCACTTATGGTCCTATAGCTTAGGGAAATTAAAATCAAAAAGACACAGCCACCCCAAAGTTTCGGCCGGCTCTGTTTACAAGAACCTCGTTTACTGTACAAGTTCATATCACAGAAAGCGAAAAATGGATAAAGAAGTTGTGGTACTTACGTACAATGCAATATCACTCAGCAATGAAATCTATGTCATCAGGCCCGTAGCAGCATAATGAGTGGATTCAGGTACGATGATTCTAAGTGAAATAAATCACACAGAAAAAGAAACATCATAAGATATCACTACTACACGTAATGTATACTTGGCTACACAGGAACTGAATTACAAAACAGAACAGGGTCTCAAATGTAGAAAACCAACTTATGCTTGCTTAAGGGGAAAGGTGAGTTGCAGTGCGGCATAAAACCAGAGATTGAAATTAGCACAGATACCGTTCCATAAGCCAAATATGTAATAGACAAGAGCTACTCCTTGCTCAACGAAGTGGACTCAACACCCCATAATAAACGCCTAAGAATATACCTGACTAGTAAGAATCTTAAAACCTTTGGATTTATATGTCTCCAAAAGAGAATCAAGCGTGTGTACAGCGGCATAAATGCAGCAGTGATAGGATTGGTGAGGTTCAGTGAGCAAATGCAGGCCCTTTGAAGTCATATTGCATGGTACCCGTTCCATGGGTCTCAACTCTCCAGGTTTAAGGGATTCTTCCTTCAGCTAAAACATGCATGTGGAACCCAGAGTATGATCCACCGTGTGATCGGGAAACGTGTTTAAATGTGTCTCAGGTTTCGTCCCCTGGTACTCGGGTGCAACATTCCAGACGCTTTATTAACACTATCCACACTTGGAGAGTCAGTGCCTTTAACCTCCTGGTTGGCCCAGTTTGCAATTTCTGCGTAAGATGAACAGGAATAGGGAGAACCAATGAGAGACTAGGTGGAGGTGTCTGGACGGGCAAATTTAACTCTCATTTCCCACCAGGAAGAGGAATTAACCAAAGGCTCAGAGTGCCATACCAGAAGCACACTAGAGCCTGAAGCAATCCTGCGGTGTTGCAGCGAGCTCACAAGAAAGCAAGTTGAAGAAAGGAACTCAGGGGTACTGTAATTCAGAAACCTACAGAGTTATAAATGACAGCTATCATCCAAAAATATATTGAAGTAAGGCTGCCAAGAGGACTTGAAAGTGGGGCAGAATTGCAGGAAACCGATTTCAGGAGGTAGACTGGAATGGCATGTAAAGCATAGGAAAAGAGGCAGAACGTGCACAATGATGTACTTGGCCAAAAAGGACGTATGCGTTTTTTCCTGAATATATTCAGGAAAAAACGCATACGCCCTTTTTGGCCAACCAAGCAAGCTTGCAAAGGAAATCTGCACTACAATGAAGTCTCACTGCTCCCCGGTCAAAAGGTTATCTGAAAAAAGTGTAAAATCCAGAAAGGCAGGACAGGCCATGGAGAACTGGGAGCCTTGTTATGCTGATGGGCGGGATGTAAACTGCCAACAGCCACTCTGGAGAAGTGTATGGTTTTCCTGAAACATCCAAAAAACAAAGCAACAGGGCCTAGGACACTTCCACTTATGGTCCTATAGCTTAGGGAATTAAAATCAAAAAGACACAGCCACCCCAAAGCTTGGGACGGCTCTGTTTACAAGAACCTCGTTTACGGTACAAGTTCAATATCACAGAAAGCAAAAAATAGATAAAGAAGTTGTGGTACTTACGTACAATGCAATATCACTCAGCAATGAAATCTATGTCATCAGGCCCGTAGCAGCATAATGAGTGGATTCAGGTATGATGATTCTAAGTGAAATAAGTCACACAGAAAAAGAAACACCATAAGATATCACTACTACACGGAAGGTAAACTTGGCTACACAAGAACTGAATTAGAAAACAGAACAGGGTCTCAAATGTAGAAAACCAACTTATGCTTGCATAAGGGGAAAGGTGAGTTGGGGTGCTGCATGAAACCAGAGATTGAAATTAGCACAGATACCGTTCCATAAGCCAAATATGTAATAGACAAGAGCTACTCCTTGCTCAACGAAGTGGACTCAACACCCCATATTAAACGCTTAAGAATACACCTGACTAGAAATAATCTTAAAAACTACGGATTTATATGTCTCCGAAAGAGAATCAAGCGTGTGTACAGCAGCATAAACGCAGCAGTGATAGGATTGGTGAGGTTCGGTGAGCAAATGCAGACCCTTTGAAGTCATATTGCATGGTACCCATTCCATGGGTCTCAACTCTCCAAGTTTAAGGGATTCTTCCTTCAGCTAAAACATGCATGTGGAACCCAGAGTATGATCCACCGTGTGATCGGGAAACGTGTTCAAATGTGTCTCAGTTTTCGTCCCCTGGTACTCGGGTGCAACATTCCAGACGCTTTACTGACACTCTCCCCACTTGGAGAGTCAGTGCCTTTAACCTCCTGTATGGCCCAGTTTGCAATTTCTGCGGAAAATGTACAGGAATAGGGAGAACCAATGAGAGACTAGCTGGAGGTGTCTGGACGGGCAAATTTAACTCTCATTTCCCACCAGGAAGAGGAATTAACCAAAGGGTCAGCGTGCCATGCCGGAAACACACTAGGGCCAGAAGCAATCCTGCGGTGTTGCGGCCAGCTCACAAGAAAGCGAGTTGAAGAAAGGAGCTCAGGGGCACTGTAATTCACAAACCTGCAGTTATAAATGACAGCTATCGTCCAAAAATATATTGAAGGAAGGCTGCCAAGAGGACTTGAAAGTGGGGCAGAATTGCAGGAAACCGATTTCAGGAGGTAGACTGGAATTGCATGTAAAGCATAGGAAAAGAGGCAGAACGTGCACAATGATGCACTTGGCCAAAAAGGGCGTATGCGTTTTTTCCTGAATATATTCAGGAAAAAACGCATACGCCCTTTTTGGCCAACCAAGCAAGCTTGCAAAGGAAATCTGCACTACAATGAAGTCTCACTGCCCCCCGGTCAAGAGGGCCATCTGAAAAAAGTGTAAAATCCAGAAAGGCAGGACAGGCCATGGAGAACTGGGAGCCTTGTTATGCTGGTGGGCGGGATGTAAATTGCCAACAGCCACTCTGGAGAAGTGTATGGTGTTTCCTGAAACATCTAAAAAACAAAGCAACAGAGCCTAGGGCACTTCCACTTATGGTCCTATAGCTTAGGGAAATTAAAATCAAAAAGACACAGCCACCCCAAAGTTTGGGACGGCTCTGTTTACAAGAACCTCGTTTACGGTACAAGTTCAATATCACAGAAAGCAAAAAATGGATAAAGAAGTTGTGGTACTTACGTACAATGCAATATCACTCAGCAATGAAATCTATGTCATCAGGCCCGTAGCAGCATAATGAGTGGATGCAGGTATGATGAGTCTAAGTGAAATAAGTCACACAGAAAAAGAAACATCATAAGATATCACTACTACACGGAATGTAAACTTGGCTACTCAGGAACTGAATTACAAAACAGAACAGGGTCTCAAATGTAGAAAACCAACTTATGCTTGCTTAAGGGAAAGGTGAGTTGGGGTGCTGCATGAAACCAGAGATTGAAATTAGCACAGATACCGTTCCATAAGCCAAATATGCAATAGACAAGAGCTACTCCTTGCTGAACGAAGTGGACTCAACACCCCATATTAAACGCCTAAGAATATACCTGACTAGAAATAATCTTAAAACCTACGGATTTATATGTCTCCGAAAGAGAATCAAGCGTGTGTACAGCGGCATAAACGCAGCAGTGATAGGATTGGTGAGGTTCGGTGAGCAAATGCAGACCCTTTGAAGTCATATTGCATGGTACCCATTCCATGGGTCTCAACTCTCCAGGTTTAAGGGATTCTTCCTTCAGCTAAAACATGCATGTGGAACCCAGAGTATGATCCACCGTGTGATCGGGAAACGTGTTCAAATGTGTCTCGTTTTCGTCCCCTGGTACTCGGGTGCAACATTCCAGATGCTTTACTAACACTCTCCCCACTTGGAGAGTCAGTGCCTTTAACCTCCTGTATGGCCCAGTTTGCAATTTCTGCGGAAAATGTACAGGAATAGGGAGAACCAATGATAAACTAGCTGGAGGTGTCTGGACGGGCAAATTTAACTCTCATTTCCCACCAGGAAGAGGAATTAACCAAAGGCTCAGCGTGCCGTGCCGGATCCAAAATAGGGCCTGAAGCAATCCTGTGGTGTTGCGTCCAGCTCACAAAAAAGCGAGTTGAAGAAAGGAGCTCAGGGGCACTGTAATTCACAAACCTGCAGAGTTATAAATGACAGCTATCGTCCAAAAATATATTGAAGTAAGGCTGCCAAGAGGACTTGAAAGTGGTGCAGAATTGCACGAAACCGATTTCAGGAGGTAGACTGGAATTGCATGTAAAGCATAGGAAAAGAGGCAGAACATCCACAACGATGCACTTGGCCAAAAAGGGCGTATGCGTTTTTTCCTGATTCAGGAAAAAACGCATACGCCCTTTTTGGCCAACCAAGAAAGCTTGCAAAGGAAATCTGCACTACAATGAAGTCTCACTGCAGCCCAGTCAAAAGGGCCATCTGAAAAATGTGTAAAATCCAGAAAGGCAGGACAGGCCATGGAGAACTGGGAGCCTTGTTATGCTGATGGGCGGGATGTAAATTGCCAACAGCCACTCTGGAGAAATGTATGGTGTTTCCTGAAACATCTAAAAAACAAAGCAACAGAGCCTAGGGCACTTCCACTTATGGTCCTATAGCTTAGGGAAATTAAAATCAAAAAGACACAGCCACCCCAAAGTTTGGGAAGGCTCTGTTTACAAGAACCTCGTTTATGGTACAAGTTCAATATCACAGAAAGCGAAAAATGGATAAAGAAGTTGTGGTACTTACGTACAATGCAATATCACTCAGCAATGAAATCTATGTCATCAGGCCCGTACCAGCATAATGAGTGGATTCAGGTACGATGATTCTAAGTGAAATAAGTCACACAGAAAAAGAAACACCATAAGATATCACTACTACACGGAAGGTAAACTTGGCTACACAAGAACTGAATTACAAAACAGAACAGGGTCTCAAATGTAGAAAACCAACTTATGCTTGCTTGAGGGGAAAGGTGAGTTGGGGTGCTGCATGAAACCAGAGATTGAAATTAGCACAGATACCGTTCCATAAGCCAAATATGTAATAGACAAGAGCTACTCCTTGCTCAACGAAGTGGACTCAACACCCCATATTAAACGCCTAAGAATATACCTGACTAGTAAGAATATTAAAACCTACCGATTTATATGTCTCCCAAAGAGAATCAAGCGTGTGTACGGCGGCATAAACGCAGCAGTGATAGGATTGGTGAGGTTCGGTGAGCAAATGCAGACCCTTTGAAGTCATACTGCATGGTACCCATTCCATGGGTCTCAACTCTCCAGGTTTAAGGGATTCTTCCTTCAGCTGAAACATGCATGTGGAACACAGAGTATGATCCACCATGTGATCGGGAAACGTGTTCAAATGTGTCTCAGTTTTCGTCCCCTGGTACTCGGGTGCAACATTCAAGACGCTTTACTAACACTCTCCCCACTTGGAGAGTCAGTGTCTTTAAACTCCTGTTTGGCCCAGTTTGCAATTTCTGCGGAAACTGTACAGGAATAGGGAGAACCAATGAGAGACTAGCTGGAGGTGTGTGGACGGGCAAATTTAACTCTCATTTCCCACCAGGAAGAGGAATTAACCAAAGGCTCAGCGTGCCGTGCCGGAACTACACTAGGGCCTGAAGCAATCCTGCGGTGTTGCGGCCAGCTCACAAGAAAGCGAGTTGAAGAAAGGAGCTCAGGGGCACTGTAATTCACAAACCTGCAGAGTTATAAATGACAGCTATCGTCCAAAAATATATTGAAGTAAGGCTGCCAAGAGGACTTGAAAGCGGGGCAGAATTGCAAGAAACCGATTTCAGGAGGTAGACGGGAATTGCATGTAAAGCATAGGAAAAGAGGCAGAACGTCCACAATGATGCACTTGGCCAAAAAGGGCGTATGCGTTTTTTCCTGAATATATTCAGGAAAAAACGCATACGCCCTTTTTGGCCAACCAAGCAAGCTTGCAAAGGAAATCTGCACTACAATGAAGTCTCACTGCAGCCCAGTCAAAAGGGCCATCTGAAAAAAGTGTAAAATCCAGAAAGGCAGGACAGGCCATGGAGAACTGGGAGCCTTGTTATGCTGGTGGGCGGGATGTAAATTGCCAACAGCCACTCTGGAGAAGTGTATGGTGTTTCCTGAAACATCTAAAAAACAAAGCAACAGAGCCTAGGGCACTTCCACTTATGGTCCTATAGCTTAGGGAAATTAAAATCAAAAAGACACAGCCACCCCAAAGTTTGGGACGGCTCTGTTTACAAGAACCTCGTTTACGGTACAAGTTCAATATCACAGAAAGCAAAAAATGGATAAAGAAGTTGTGGTACTTACGTACAATGCAATATCACTCAGCAATGAAATCTATGTCATCAGGCCCGTAGCAGCATAATGAGTGGATTCAGGTACGATGATTCTAAGTGAAATAAGTCACACAGAAAAAGAAACACCATAAGATATCACTACTACACGGAAGGTAAACTTGGCTACACAAGAACTGAATTACAAAACAGAACAGGGTCTCAAATGTAGAAAACCAACTTATGCTTGCTTGAGGGGAAAGGTGAGTTGGGGTGCTGCATGAAAGCACAGATTGAAATTAGCACAGATACCGTTCCATAAGCCAAATATGTAATAGACAAGAGCTACTCCTTGCTCAACGAAGTGGACTCAACACCCCATATTAAACGCCTAAGAATATACCTGACTAGAAATAATCTTAAAACCTACGCATTTATATGTCTCCGAAAGAGAATCAAGCGTGTGTACGGCTGCATAAACGCAGCAGTGATAGGATTGGTGAGGTTCGGTGAGCAAATGCAGACCCTTTGAAGTCATACTGCATGGTCCCCATTCCATGGGTCTCAACTCTCCAGGTTTAAGGGATTCTTCCTTCAGCTGAAACATGCATGTGGAACACAGAGTATGATCCACCGTGTGATCGGGAAACGTGTTCAAATGTGTCTCAGTTTTCGTCCCCTGGTACTCGGGTGCAACATTCAAGACGCTTTACTAACACTCTCCCCACTTGGAGAGTCAGTGCCTTTAAACTCCTGTTTGGCCCAGTTTGCAATTTCTGCGGAAAATGTACAGGAATAGGGAGAACCAATGAGAGACTAGCTGGAGGCGTCTGGACGGGCAAATTTAACTCTCATTTCCCACCAGGAAGAGGAATTAACCAAAGGTTCAGCGTGCCGTGCCGGAACCACACTAGGGCCTGAAGCAATCCTGCGGTGTTGCGGACAGCTCACAAGAAAGCGAGTTGAAGAAAGGAGCTCAGGGGCACTGTAATTCACAAACCTGCAGAGTTATAAATGACAGCTATCGTCCAAAAATATATTGAAGTAAGGCTGCCAAGAGGACTTGAAAGCGGGGCAGAATTGCAGGAAATCGATTTCAGGAGGTACACTGGAATTGCAAGTAAAGCATAGGAAAAGAGGCAGAACGTCCACAATGATGCACTTGGCCAAAAAGGGCGTATGCGTTTTTTCCTGAATATATTCAGGAAAAAACGCATACGCCCTTTTTGGCCAACCAAGAAAGCTTGCAAAGGATATCTGCACTACAATGAAGTCTCACTGCCCCCCGGTCAAAAGGGCCATCTGAAAAAAGTGTAAAATCCAGAAAGGCAGGACAGGCCATGGAGAACTGGGAGCCTTGTTATGCTGATGGGCGGGATGTAAATTGCCAACAGCCACTCTGGAGAAGTGTATGGTGTTTCCTGAAACATCTAAAAAACAAAGCAACAGAGCCTAGGGCACTTCCACTTATGGTCCTATAGCTTAGGGAAATTAAAATCAAAAAGACACAGTCACCCCAAAGTTTGGGACGGCTCTGTTTACAAGAACCTCGTTTACGGTACAAGTTCAATATCACAGAAAGCGAAAAATGGATAAAGAAGTTGTGGTACTTACGTACAATGCAATATCACTCAGCAATGAAATCTATGTCATCAGGCCCATAGCAGCATAATGAGTGGATTCAGGTATGATGATTCTAAGTGAAATAAGTCACACAGGAAAAGAAACACCATAAGATATCACTACTACACGGAAGGTAAACTTGGCTACACAAGAACTGAATTACAAAACAGAACAGGGTCTCAAATGTAGAAAACCAACTTATGCTTGCTTAAGGGGAAAGGTGAGTTGGGGTGCTGCATGAAACCAGAGATTGAAATTAGCACAGATACCATTCCATAAGCCAAATATGCAATAGACAAGAGCTACTCCTTGCTCAACGAAGTGGACTCAACACCCCATATTAAACGCCTAAGAATATACCTGACTAGAAATAATCTTAAAACCTACAGATTTATATGTCTCCGAAAGAGAATCAAGCGTGTGTACAGCGGCATAAACGCAGCAGTGATAGGATTTGTGAGGTTCGGTGAGCAAATGCAGACCCTTTGAAGTCATATTGCATGGTACCCATTCCATGGGTCTCAACTCTCCAGGTTTAAGGGATTCTTCCTTCAGCTAAAACATGCATGTGGAACCCAGAGTATGATCCACCGTGTGATCGGGAAACGTGTTCAAATGTGTCTCGTTTTCGTCCCTGGTACTCGGGTGCAACATTCCAGATGCTTTACTAACACTCTCCCCACTTGGAGAGTCAGTGCATTTAACCTCCTGTTTGGCCCAGTTTGTAATTTCTGTGGAAAATGAACAGGAATAGGGAGAACAAAAGAGAGACTATCTGGAGGTGTCTGGACGGGCAAATTTAACTCTCATTTCCCACCAGGAAGAGGAATTAACCAAAGGCTCAGCGTGCCGTGCCGGAACTACACTAGGGCCTGAAGCAATCCTGCGGTGTTGCGGCCAGCTCACAAGAAAACGAGTTGAAGAAACGAGCTCAGGGGCACTGTAATTCACAAACCTGCAGAGTTATAAATGACAGCTATCGTCCAAAAATATATTGAAGTAAGGCTGCCAAGAGGACTTGAAAGCGGGGCAGAATTGCAGGAAATCGATTTCAGGGGGTACACTGGAATTGCATGTAAAGCATAGGAAAAGAGTCAGAACGTCCACAATGATGCACTTGGCCAAAAAGGGCGTATGCGTTTTTTCCTGAATATATTCAGGAAAAAACGCATACGCCCTTTTTGGCCAACCAAGCAAGCTTGCAAAGGAAATCTGCACTACAATGAAGTCTCACTGCCCCCCGGTCAAAAGGGCCATCTGAAAAAAGTGTAAAATCCAGAAAGGCAGGACAGGCCATGGAGAACTGGGAGCCTTGTTATGCTGGTGGGCGGGATGTAAATTGCCAACAGCCACTCTGGAGAAGTGTATGGTGTTTCCTGAAACATCTAAAAAACAAAGCAACAGAGCCTAGGGCACTTCCACTTATGGTCCTATAGCTTAGGGAAATTAAAATCAAAAAGACACAGCCACCCCAAAGTTTGGGACTGCTCTGTTTACAAGAACCTCGTTTACGGTACAAGTTCAATATCACAGAAAGCGAAAAATGGATAAAGAAGTTGTGGTACTTACGTACAATGCAATATCACTCAGCAATGAAATCTATGTCATCAGGCCCGTAGCAGCATAATGAGTGGATTCAGGTATGATGATTCTAAGTGAAATAAGTCACACAGAAAAAGAAACACCATAAGATATCACTACTACACGGAAGGTAAACTTGGCTACACAAGAACTGAATTACAAAACAGAACAGGGTCTCAAATGTAGAAAACCAACTTATGCTTGCTTGAGGGGAAAGGTGAGTTGGGGTGCTGCATGAAAGCAGAGATTGAAATTAGCACAGATACCGTTCCATAAGCCAAATATGTAATAGACAAGAGCTACTCCTTGCTCAACGAAGTGGACTCAACACCCCATATTAAACGCCTAAGAATATACCTGACTAGAAATAATCTTAAAACCTACGCATTTATATGTCTCCGAAAGAGAATCAAGCGTGTGTACGGCTGCATAAACGCAGCAGTGATAGGATTGGTGAGGTTCGGTGAGCAAATGCAGACCCTTTGAAGTCATATTGCATGGTACCCATTCCATGGGTCTCAACTCTCCAGGTTTAAGGGATTCTTCCTTCAGCTGAAACATGCATGTGGAACACAGAGTATGATCCACCGTGTGATCGGGAAACGTGTTCAAATGTGTCTCAGTTTTCGTCCCCTGGTACTCGGGTGCAACATTCAAGACGCTTTACTAACACTCTCCCCACTTGGAGAGTCAGTGTCTTTAAACTCCTGTTTGGCCCAGTTTGCAATTTCTGCGGAAAATGTACAGGAATAGGGAGAACCAATGAGAGACTAGCTGGAGGTGTGTGGACGGGCAAATTTAACTCTCATTTCCCACCAGGAAGAGGAATTAACCAAAGGCTCAGCGTGCCGTGCCGGAACCACACTGGGGCCTGAAGCAATACTGCGGTGTTGCGGCCAGCTCACAAGAAAGCGAGTTGAAGAAAGGAGCTCAGGGGCACTGTAATTCACAAACCTGCAGAGTTATAAAGGACAGCTATCGTCCAAAAATATATTGAAGTAAGGCTGCCAAGAGGACTTGAAAGCGGGGCAGAATTGCAGGAAACCGATTTCAGGAGGTAGACGGGAATTGCATGTACAGCATAGGAAAAGAGGCAGAACGTCCACAATGATGCACTTGGCCAAAAAGGGCGTATGCGTTTTTTCCTGAATATATTCAGGAAAAAACGCATACGCCCTTTTTGGCCAATCAAGCAAGCTTGCAAAGGAAATCTGCACTACAATGAAGTCTCACTGCCCCACGGTCAAAAGGGCCATCTGAAAAAAGTGTAAAATCAAGAAAGGCAGGACAGGCCATGGAGAACTGGGAGCCTTGTTATGCTGGTGGGCGGGATGTAAATTGCCAACAGCCACTCTGGAGAAGTGTATGGTGTTTCCTGAAACATCTAAAAAACAAAGCAACAGAGCCTAGGGCACTTCCACTTATGGTCCTATAGCTTAGGGAAATTAAAATCAGAAAGACACAGCCACCCCAAAGTTTGGGCCGACTCTGTTTACAAGAACCTCGTTTACGGTACAAGTTCAATATCACAGAAAGCAAAAAATGGATAAAGAAGTTGTGGTACTTACGTACAATGCAATATCACTCAGCAATGAAATCTATGTCATCAGGCCCGTCGCAGCATAATGAGTGGATTTAGGTACGATGATTCTAAGTGAAATAAGTCACACAGAAAAAGAAAGATCATAAGATATCACTACTACACGGAATGTAAACTTGGCTACACAGGAACTGAATTACAAAACAGAACAGGGTCTCAAATGTAGAAAACCAACTTATGCTTGCTTAAGGGGAAAGGTGAGTTGGGGTGCTGCATGAAACCAGAGATTGAAATTAGCACAGATACCGTGCCATAAGCCAAATATGTAATAGACAAGAGCTACTCCTTGCTAAACGAAGTGTACTGAACACCCCATATTAAACGCCTAAGAATACACCTGACTAGTAAGAATCTTAAAACCTGTGGATTTATATGTCTCCGAAAGAGAATCAAACGTGTGTACGGCGGCATAAACGCAGCAGTGATAGGATTGGTGAGGTTCGGTGAGCAAATGCAGACCCTTTGAAGTCATATTGCATGGTACCCATTCCATGGGTCTCAACTCTCCAGGTTTAAGGGATTCTTCCTTCAGCTAAAACACGCATGTGGAACCCAGAGTATGATCCACCGTGTGATCGGGAAACGTGTTCAAATGTGTCTCAGTTTTCGTCCCCTGGTACTCGGGTGCAACATTCAAGACGCTTTACTAACACTCTCCCCACTTGGAGAGTCAGTGCCTTTAAACTCCTGTTTGGCCCAGTTTGCAATTTCTGCGGAAAATGTACAGGAATAGGGAGAACCAATGAGAGACTAGCTGGAGGTGTCTGGACGGGCAAATTTAACTCTCATTTCCCACCAGGAAGAGGAATTAACCAAAGGTTCAGCGTGCCGTGCCGGAACCACACTAGGGCCTGAAGCAATCCTGCGGTGTTGCGGACAGCTCACAAGAAAGCGAGTTGAAGAAAGGAGCTCAGGGGCACTGTAATTCACAAACCTGCAGAGTTATAAATGACAGCTATCGTCCAAAAATATATTGAAGTAAGGCTGCCAAGAGAACTTGAAAGCGGGGCAGAATTGCAGGAAACCGATTTCAGGAGGTAGACGGGAATTGCATGTAAAGCATAGGAAAAGAGGCAGAACGTCCACAATGATGCACTTGGCCAAAAAGGGCGTATGCGTTTTTTCCTGAATATATTCAGGAAAAAACGCATACGCCCTTTTTGGCCAACCAAGCAAGCTTGCAAAGGAAATCTGCACTACAATGAAGTCTCACTGCCCCCCGGTCAAAAGGGCCATCTGAAAAAAGTGTAAAATCCAGAAAGGCAGGACAGGCCATGGAGAACTGGGAGTCTTGTTATGCTGGTGGGCGGGATGTAAATTGCCAACAGCCACTCTGGAGAAGTGTATGGTGTTTCCTGAAACATCTAAAAAACTAAGCAACAGAGCCTAGGGCACTTCCACTTATGGTCCTATAGATTAGGGAAATTAAAATCAAAAACACAAAGCCACCCCAAAGTTTGGGACGGCTCTGTTTACAAGAACCTCGTTTACGGTACAAGTTCAATATCACAGAAAGCAAAAAATGGATAAAGAAGTTGTGGTACTTACGTACAATGCAATATCACTCAGCAATGAAATCTATGTCATCAGGCCCGTAGCAGATAATGAGTGGATTCAGGTATGATGATTCTAAGTGAAATAAGTCACACAGAAAAAGAAACACCAGAAGATATCACTACTACACGGAAGGTAAACTTGGCTACACAAGAACTGAATTACAAAACAGAACAGGGTCTCAAATGTAGAAAACCAACTTATGCTTGATTGAGGGGAAAGGTGAGTTGGGGTGCTGCATGAAACCAGAGATTGAAATTAGCACAGATACCGTTCCATAAGCCAAATATGTAATAGACAAGAGCTACTCCTTGCTCAACGCAGTGGACTCAACACCCCATATTAAACGCCTAAGAATATACCTGACTAGAAATAATCTTAAAACCTACGGATTTATGTCTCCAAAAGAGAATCAAGCCTGTGTACGGCTGCTTAAACGCAGCAGTGATAGGATTGGTGAGGTTCGGTGAGCAAATGCAGACCCTTTGAAGTCATACTGCATGGTACCCATTCCATGGGTCGCAACTCTCCAGGTTTAAGGGATTCTTTCTTCAGCTGAAACATGCATGTGGAACACAGTGTATGATCCACCGTGTGATCAGTAAACGTGTTCAAATGTGTCTCAGTTTTCGTCCCCTGGTACTCGGGTGCAACATTCAAGACGCTTTACTAACACTCTCCCCACTTGGAGAGTCAGTGCCTTTAAACTCCTGTTTGGCCCAGTTTGCAATTTCTGCGGAAAATGTACAGGAATAGGGAGAACCAATGAGAGACTAGCTGGAGGTGTGTGGACGGGCAAATTTAACTCTCATTTCCCACCAGGAAGAGGAATTAACCAAAGGCTCAGCGTGCCGTGCCAGAACCACACTAGGGCCTGAAGCAATCCTGCGGTGTTGCGGCCAGCTCACAAGAAAGCGAGTTGAAGAAAGGAGCTCAGGGGCACTGTAATTCACAAACCTGCAGAGTTATAAATGACAGCTATCGTCCAAAAATATATTGAAGTAAGGCTGCCAAGAGGACTTGAAAGCGGGGCAGAATTGCAGGAAACCGATTTCAGGAGGTAGACAGGAATTGCATGTAAAGCATAGGAAAAGAGGCAGAACGTCCACAATGATGCACTTGGCCAAAAAGGGCGTATGCGTTTTTTCCTGAATATATTCAGGAAAAAACGCATACGCCCTTTTTGGCCAACCAAGCAAGCTTGCAAAGGAAATCTGCACTACAATGAAGTCTCACTGCCCCCCGGTCAAAAGGGCCATCTGAAAAAAGTGTAAAATCCAGAAAGGCAGGACAGGCCATGGAGAACTGGGAGCCTTGTTATGCTGATGGGCGGGATGTAAATTGCCAACAGCCACTCTGGAGAAGTGTATGGTGTTTCCTGAAACATCTAAAAAACAAGCAACAGAGCCTAGGGCACATCCACTTATGGTCCTATAGCTTAGGGAAATTAAAATCAAAAAGACACAGCCACCCCAAAGTTTGGGACGGCTGTGTTTACAAGAATCTTGTTTACGGTACAAGTTCAATATCACAAAACCGAAAAATGGATAAAGAAGTTGTGGTACTTACGTACAATGCAATATCACTCAGCAATGAAATCTTGTCATCAGGCCCGTCGCAGCATAATGAGTGGATTCAGGTACGATGATTCTAAGTGAAATAAGTCACACAGAAAAAGAAACATCATAAGATTTCACTACTACACGGAATATAAACTTGGCTACACAGGAACTGAATTACAAAAGAGAACAGGTTCTCAAATGTAGAACACCAACTTATGCTTGCTTAAGGGGAAAGGTGAGTTGGGGTGCTGCATGAAACCAGAGATTGAAAATAGCACAGATACCGTTCCATAAGCCAAATATGCAATAGACAAGAGCTACTCCTTGCTGAACGAAGTGGACTCAACACCCCATATTAAACGCCTAAGAATATACCTGACTAGAAATAATCTTAAAACCTACGGATTTATATGTCTCCGAAAGAGAATCAAGCGTGTGTACGGTGGCATAAACGCAGCAGTGATAGGATTGGTGAGGTTCGGTGAGCAAATGCAGACCCTTTGAAGTCATATTGCATGGTACCCTTTCCATGGGTCTCAACTCTCCAGGTTTAAGGGATTCTTCCTTCAGCTGAAACATGCATGTGGAACACAGAGTATGATCCACCGTGTGATCAGGAAACGTGTTCAAATGTGTCTCAGTTTTCGTCCCCTGGTACTCGGGTGCAACATTCAAGACGCTTTACTAACACTCTCCCCACTTGGAGAGTCAGTGCCTTTAAACTCCTGTTTGGCCCAGTTTGCAATTTCTGCGGAAAATGTACAGGAATAGGGAGAACCAATGAGAGACTAGCTGGAGGTGTGTGGACGGGCAAATTTAACTCTCATTTCCCACCAGGAAGAGGAATTAACCAAAGGCTCAGCGTGCCGTGCCGGAACCACACTAGGGCCTGAAGCAATCCTGCGGTGTTGCGGCCAGCTCACAAGAAAGCGAGTTGAAGAAAGGAGCTCAGGGGCACTGTAATTCACAAACCTGCAGAGTTATAAATGACAGCTATCGTCCAAAAATATATTGAAGTAAGGCTGCCAAGAGGACTTGAAAGCGGGGCAGAATTGCAGGAAACCGATTTCAGGAGGTAGACGGGAATTGCATGTAAAGCATAGGAAAAGAGGCAGAACGTCCACAATGATGCACTTGGCCAAAAAGGGCGTATGCGTTTTTCCCTGAATATATTCAGGAAAAAACGCATACGCCCTTTTTGGCCAACCAAGAAAGCTTGCAAAGGAAATCTGCACTACAATGAAGTCTCACTGCCCCCGGTCAAAAGGGCCATCTGAAAAAGTGTAAAATCCAGAAAGGCAGGACAGGCCATGGAGAACTGGGAGCTTTGTTATGCTGATGGGCGGGATGTAAATTGCCAACAGCCACTCTGGAGAAGTGTATGGTGTTTCCTGAAACATCTAAAAAACAAAGCAACAGAGCCTAGGGCACTTCCACTTATGGTCCTATAGCTTAGGGAAATTAAAATCAAAAAGACACAGCCACCCCAAAGTTTGGGACGGCTCTGTTTACAAGAACCTCGTTTACGGTACAAGTTCAATATCACAGAAAGCGAAAAATGGATAAAGAAGTTTTGGTACTTACGTACAATGCAATATCACTCAGCAATGAAATCTATGTCATCAGGCCCGTAGCAGCATAATGAGTGGATTCAGGTACGATGATTCTAAGTGAAATAAGTCACACAGAAAAAGAAACATCATAAGATATCACTACTACACGGAATGTAAACTTGTCTACACAGGAACTGAATTACAAAACAGAACAGGGTCTCAAATGTAGAAAACCAACTTATGCTTGTTTAAGGGGAAAGGTGAGTTGGGGTGCTGCATGAAACCAGAGATTGAAATTAGCACAGATACCGTGCCATAAGCCAAATATGTAATAGACAAGAGCTACTCCTTGCTGAACGAAGTGTACTCAACACCCCATATTAAACGCCTAAGAATACACCTGACTAGTAAGAATCTTAAAACCTGTGGATTTATATGTCTCCGAAAGAGAATCAAGCGTGTGTACAGCGGCATAAACGCAGCAGTGATAGGATTTGTGAGGTTCGGTGAGCAAATGCAGACCCTTTGAAGTCATACTGCATGGTACCCATTCCATGGGTCTCAACTCTCCAGGTTTAAGGGATAATTCCTTCAGCTGAAACATGCATGTGGAACACAGAGTATGATCCACCGTGTGATCAGGAAACGTGTTCAAATGTGTCTCAGTTTTCATCCCCTGGTACTCGGGTGCAACATTCAAGACGCTTTACTAACTCTCTCCCCACTTGGAGAGTCAGTGTCTTTAAACTCCTGTTTGGCCCAGTTTGCAATTTCTGCGGAAAATGTACAGGAATAGGGAGAACCAATGAGAAACTAGCTGGAGGTGTCTGGACGGGCAAATTTAACTCTCATTTCCCACCAGAAAGAGGAATTAACCAAAGGCTCAGCATGCCGTGCCGGAACCACACTAGGGCCTGAAGCAATCCTGCGGTGTTGCGGCCAGCTCACAAGAAAGCGAGTTGAAGAAAGGAGCTCAGGGGCACTGTAATTCACAAACCTGCAGAGTTATAAATGACAGCTATCGTCCAAAAATATATTGAAGTAAGGCTGCCAAGAGGACATGAAAGCTGGGCAGGATTGCAGGAAACCGATTTCAGGAGGTAGACAGGAATTGCATGTAAAGCATAGGAAAAGAGGCAGAACGTCCACAATGATGCACTTGGCCAAAAAGGGCGTATGCGTTTTTTCCTGAATATATTCAGGAAAAAACGCATACGCCCTTTTTGGCCAACCAAGCAAGCTTGCAAAGGATATCTGCACTACAATGAAGTCTCACTGCCCCCCGGTCAAAAGGGCCATCTGAAAAAAGTGTAAAATCCAGAAAGGCAGGACAGGCCATGCAGAACTGGGAACCTTGATATGCTGATGGGCGGGATGTAAATTGCCAACAGCCACTCTGGGGAAGTGTATGGTGTTTCCTGAAACATCTAAAAAACTAAGCAACAGAGCCTAGGGCACTTCCAATTATGGTCCTATAGCTTAGGGAAATTAAAATCAAAAAGACACAGCCACCCCAAAGTTTGGGACGGCTCTGTTTACAAGAACCTCGTTTACGGTACAAGTTCAATATCACAGAAAGCGAAAAATGGATAAAGAAGTTGTGGTACTTACGTACAATGCAATACCACTCAGCAATGAAATCTATGTCATCAGGCCCGTAGCAGCATAATGAGTGGATTCAGGTATGATGATTCTAAGTGAAATAAGTCACACAGAAAAAGAAACACCATAAGATATCACTACTACAAGGAAGGTAAACTTGGCTACACAAGAACTGAATTACAAAACAGAACAGGGTCTCAAATGTAGAAAACCAACTTATGCTTGCTTGAGGGGAAAGGTGAGTTGGGGTGCTGCATGAAACCAGAGATTGAAATTAGCACAGATACCGTTCCATAAGCCAAATATGTAATAGACAAGAGCTACTCCTTGCTCAACGAAGTGGACTCAACACCCCATATTAAATGCCTAAGAATATACCTGACTAGTAAGAATATTAAAACCTACCGATTTATATGTCTCCGAAAGAGAATCTAACGTGTGTACAGTGGCATAAACGCAGCAGTGATAGGATTGGTGAGGTTCGGTGAGCAAATGCAGACTCTTTGAAGTCATATTGCATGGTACCCATTCCATGGGTCTCAACTCTCCAGGTTTAAGGGATTCTTCCTTCAGCTAAAACATGCATGTGGAACCCAGAGTATGATCCACCGTGTGATCGGGAAACGTTTTCAAATGTGTCTCAGTTTTCGTTCCCTGGTACTCGGGTGCAACATTCTAGACGCTTTACTAACACTCTCCCCACTTGGAGAGTCAGTGCCTTTAACCTCCTGTTTGGCCCAGTTTGCAATTTCTGCGTAAGATGAACAGGAATAGGGAGAACCAATGAGAGACTAGCTGGAGCTGTGAGGACGGGCAAATTTAACTCTCATTTCCCACCAGGAAGAGGAATTAACGAAAGGCTCAGCATGCGATGCCGGAACCAAACTAGGGCCTGAAGCAATCCTGCGGTGTTGCGGCCAGCTCACAAGAAAGCGAGTTGAAGAAAGGAGCTCAGGGGCACTGTAATTCACAAAACTGCAGAGTTATAAATGACAGCTATCGTCCAAAAATATATTGAAGGAAGGCTGCCAAGAGGAGTTGAAAGCGGGGCAGAATTGCAGAAAACCGATTTCAGGAGGTAGACTGGAATTGCATGTAAAGCATAGGAAAAGAGGCAGAACGTCCAGAATGATGCACTTGGCCAAAAAGGGCGTATGCGTTTTTCCCTGAATATATTCAGGAAAAAACGCATACGCCCTTTTTGGCCAACCAAGCAAGCTTGCAAAGGAAATCTGCACTACAGTGAAGTCTCACTGCCCCCGGTCAAAAGGGCTATCTGAAAAAAGTGTAAAATCCAGAAAGGCAGGACAGACCATAGAGAACTGGGAGCCTTGTTAAGCTGATGGGCGGGATGTAAATTGCCAACAGCCACTCTGAAGAAGTGTATGGTGTTTCCTGAAACATCAAAAAAACAAAGCAACAGAGCCTAGGGCACTTCCACTTATGGTCCTATAGCTTAGGGAAATTAAAATCAAAAAGACTCAGCCACCCCAAAGTTTCGGCCGGCTCTGTTTACAAGAACCTTCGTTTACGGTACAAGTTCAATATCACAGAAAGCGAAAAATGGATAAAGAAGTTGTGGTACTTACGTACAATGCAATATCACTCAGCAATGAAATCTATGTCATCAGGCCCGTAGCAGCATAATGAGTGGATTCAGGTACGATGATTCTAAGTGAAATCAGTCACACAGAAAAAGAAACATCATAAGGTATCACTACTACACGGAATGTAAACTTGGCTACACAGGAACTGAATTACAAAACAGAACAGGGTCTCAAATGTAGAAAACCAACTTATGCTTGCTTAAGGGGAAAGGTGAGTTGGGGTGCTGCATAAAACCAGAGATTGAAATTAGCACAGATACCGTTCCATAAGCCAAATATGTAATAGACAAGAGCTACTCCTTGCTCAACGAAGTGGACTCAACACCCCACATTAAACGCCTAAGAATATACCTGACTAGTAATAATCTTAATACCTAAGGATTTATATGTCTCCGAAAGAGAATCAAGCGTGTGTACAGCGGCATAAACGCAGCAGTGATAGGATTGGTGAAGTTTGGTGAGCAAATGCAGACCCTTTGAAGTCATATTGCATGGTACCCATTCCATGGGTCTCAACTCTCCAGGTTTAAGGGATTCTTCCTTCAGCTAAAACATGCATGTGGAACCCAGAGTATGATCCACCATGTGATCGGGAAACGTGTTCAAATGTGTCTCAGTTTTCGTCCCCTGGTACTCGGGTGCAACATTCCAGACGCTTTACTAACACTCTGCCCACTTGGAGAGTCAGTGCCTTTAACCTCCTGTTTGGCCGAGTTTGCAATCTCTGTGGAAAATGAACAGGAATAGGGAGAACCAATGAGAGACTAGGTGGAGGTGTCTGGACGGGCAAATTTAACTCTCATTTCCCACCAGGAAGAGGAATTAACCAAAGGATCAGCATGCCATGCCGGAACCAAACTAGGGCCCGAAGCAATCCTGCGGTGTTGCGGCCAGCTCACAAAAAAGCGAGTTGAAGAAAGGAGCTCAGGGGCACTGTAATTCACAAACCTGCAGAGTTATAAATGACAGCTATCGTCCAAAAATATATTGAAGGAAGGCTGACAAGAGGACTTGAAAGCGGGGCAGAATTGCAGGAAACCGATTTCAGGACGTAGACTGGAATTGCATGTAAAGCATAGGAAAAGAGGCAGAACGTCCACAATGATGCACTTGGCCAAAAAGGGCGTATGCGTTTTTTCCTGAATATATTCAGGAAAAAACGCATACGCACTTTTTGGCCAACCAAGCAAGTTTGCAAAGGAAATCTGCACTACAATGAAGTCTCACTGCCCCCCAGTCAAAAGGGCCATCTGAAAAAAGTGTAAAATCCAGAAAGGCAGGATAGGTCATGGAGAACTGGGAGCCTTGTTATGCTGATGGGCGGGATGTAAATTGCCAGCAGCCACTCTGGAGAAGTGTATGGTGTTTCCTGAAACATCTAAAAAACAAAGCAACAGAGCCTAGGGCACTTCCACTTATGGTCCTATAGCTTAGGGAAATTAAAATCAAAAAGACACAGCCACCCCAAAGTTTGGGCCGGCTCTGTTTACAAGAACCTCGTTTACGGTACAAGTTCAATATCACAGAAAGCGAAAAATGGATAAAGAAGTTGTGGTAATTACGTACAATGCAATATCACTCAGCAATGAAATCTATGTCATCAGGCCCGTAGCAGCATAATGAGTGGATTCAGGTACGATGATTATAAGTGAAATAAGTCACACAGAAAAAGAAACATCATAAGATATCACTACTACATGGAATGTAAACTTGGCTACACAGGAACTGAATTACAAAACAGAACAGGGTGTCAAATGTAGAAAACCAACTTATACTTGCTTAAGGGGAAAGGTGAGTTGGGGTGCTGCATAAAACCAGAGATTGAAATTAGCACAGATACCGTTCCATAAGCCAAATATGTAATAGACAAGAGCTACTCCTTGCTCAACGAAGTGGACTCAACACCCCATATTAAACGCCTAACAATATACCTGACTAGTAAGAATCTTAAAACCTATGGATTTATATGTCTCCGGAAGAGAATGAAGCGTGTGTACAGTGGCATAAACGCAGCAGTGATAGGATTGGTGAGGTTTGGTGAGCAAATGCAGACCCTTTGAAGTCATATTGCATGGTACCCATTCCATGGGTCTCAACTCTCCATGTTTAAGGGATTCTTCCTTCAGCTAAAACATGCATGTGGAACCAAGAGTATGATCCACCGTGTGATCGGGAAACGTGTTCAAATGTGTCTCAGTTTTCGTCCCCTGGTACTCGGGTGCAACATTCCAGACGCTTTACTAACACTCTCCCCACTTGGAGAGTCAGTGCCTTTAACCTCCTGTTTGGCCCTGTTTGCAATTTCTTCGGAAGATGAACAGGAATAAGGAGAAGCAATGGGAGACTATCTGTAGGTGTCTGGACGGGCAAATTTAAGTCTCATTTCCCACCAGGAAGATAAATGAACCAAAGGCTCTGCGTGCCATGCTGGAACTAGATTAGGGCCTGAGGAGATCCTGCGGTGTTGCGGCCAGCTCACAAGAAAGCGAGTTGAAGAAAGGAGCTCAGGGGCACTGTAATTCAGAAACCTGCGGAGTTATAAATGACAGCTATCATCCAAAATTATACTGAAGTAAGGCTGCGATGAGGACTTGAATGCCGGGCAGAATTGCTGGAAACTGATTTCAGAACGTACACGGGAGTAGTTCTTAAAGCATAGGAAAAGAGACAGAACTTGGAAAATAATGCACTTGGCAAAAAAGGGCATATGTGTTTTATCCAGAGCTCTCATAACTGAGGGGAGGAGATTCCCAGCAGGCTCCAACTGCCACCTGAGGGCTCACATTGCCAAGGCAACGTGAGCATGCCAGGCAGGAGTTACCTCACAGCAGAGGTCCCACCTCACAGAAGGGTGAGAAACCCAGCCAACATCAGACTCTCACCAGAGGGCCCACATCACCAAGGGGATGGGAACCAGGCAGGAGTGTCTTCACATCAGTGGGGCCACATCATCGAAAGCTGAGGTACTCAGCACATGTGTCCTCAAACCAGAGGACCCACATCACCAAGGACCTCGGAGTGAGGCAGGCAGGAGTAACCTCACAACACTGGGCACATAGAATAAAAAAGTGAGGAATCCAGCAGTTGGAACCTCCCAGCAGGCGGCCCAGAGCACCGAGGCTATGGGATCCAGGCCACAGTGAACTCACAGAAGAGGGCCCATGTCATGAAACTGAGCAAACCAGCCATTGGGACCTCAGAGCAGGAGGCCCACATCCCCATGGGGATGGAATTCTGGTAGGAGTGTCCTCGCACCACTGAGAACGTATCAGAAAATTTTGGGCGACCAGCAGTTAGGGCCTGACGCCAGAGGACCCTCATCACCAAGGGAAGGAGGCTCCCAGCAGGCTCCAACTGCCACCAGAGGGCTGACGTCGCCAAGGCGATGTGTGCCAACCAGGCACGAATGACCTCACAGCAGAGGGCCCACCTCAGAGAAGTGTGACGAACCCAGTCAGGATCAGACTCGCACCAGAGGGCCCACATCACCAAATGGATTGGAACCAGGCAGGAGTGTCCTCACATGAGTAGGGCCACATCATCTAAAGGTGAGGAACCCAGAACATGTGGCTTCAAACCATAGGACACCCATCACCAAGGGGCTGGGAGTGAGGCAGGCAGGAGGAGCCTCATAACAGAGGGCCCAAAAATAAGAAAGGTGAGGAATCCAGCAGTTGGAACCTCCCAGCAGGCGGCCCAGAGCACAGAGGCTAGAGGAACCAGGCCAGAGTGAACTAACACCAGACAGCCCACATCATGAAACTGTGAGCAACCCAGACATTGGGACCTCAGAGCAGAAGGCCCACATCCCCATGGTGATGGGAACATGACAGGAGTGTCCTGGCATCACTGGGCTCACATCAGAAAACGTGGGGTGCTCAGAAGTTAGGGCCTGACGCTAGAGGGCACTCATCACCGAGAGGAGGAGGCTCCCAGCAGGCTCCAGCTGCCACCAGAGGGCCAATGTCGCCAAGGCGATGTGTGCCAGTCTGGCAGGAGTGACCTCACAGCAGAGGGCCCACCTCACAGAAGGGTGAGGAACACAGCCAGGATCAGACTCTCACCAGAGGGCCCACATCACCAAGGGGATGGGAACCAGGCAGGAGTGTCCCCACACCAGTGGGACAACATCATCGAAAGGTGAGGATCCCAGCACATGTGTCCTCAAACCAGAGGAACCACATCACCAAGGGGTTCGGAATGAGGCTGGCAGGACTGGCCTCACAACACAGGGTCCATAGAATATAAAAGTTGAGGAATCCAGCAGTTGGAACCTCCCAGCAAGTGGCCCAGAGCACCGAGGCTATGGGATCCAGGCCGCAGTGAACTCACAGCAGAGGGCCCACATCATGAACCTGTGAGCAGCCCAGCTGTTGGGACCTCAGAACAGAAGGCCCACATCCCCATTGGGATGGGAACCTGGCAGGAGTGGCTTTGCACCACTTAGCACATATCAGAAAAAGTTAGGAGCCCAGCAGTTAGGGCCTGACGCCAGGGGGCCCTCATAACTGAGGTGAGGAGACTCCCAGCAGGTTCCAACTGCCAACAGAGGGCCCACATCTACAAGGTGGCATGCGCCAGCCAGGCAGTAGTGACCTCACAGCAGAGGGCCTATCTCACAGAAGGGTGAGGAACCGAGGCAGGATGAGACTCTCACCAGAGGGCCCACAACACCAAGGGGATGGGAACCAGTCAGGACTGTCCTCCCACCAGTGGGGCCACATCATCGAAAGGTGAGGAACCCAGCACATGTGGCCTCATATCAGAGGACATACATCACAAAGGGGATGGGAGTGAGGCAGGTAGGAGTAGCCTAAAAACAGAGGGCCCAAAGAATAAAAAAAGTGAGGAATCCAGCATTTGGAACCTCCCAGCAGGCGGCCGAGAGCACAGAAGCTATGGGATGCAGGCAGGAGTTAACTAACACCAGAGAGCCCACATCATGAAACTGTGAGCAACCCAGGCATTGGGACCTCAGAGCAGAAAGCCCACATCCCCATGGGGATGGGAACCTGACAGGAGTGTCCTGGCATCACTGGGCTCACATCAGAAAACGTGGGGAGCCCAGCAGTTAGAGCCTGATGCTAGAGGGCCATCATCACCGAGGGCAGGAGGCTCCCAGCAGGTTCCATGTGCCAACAGAGGGCCCACGTCGCCAAGGTGATGTGTGCAAGTCAGGCAGGATTGACCTCACAGCAGAGGGCCTACCTCACAGAAGAGTGAGGAACCCAGCCAGGATAAGACTGTCACCAGAAGGCCCACATCACCAAGGGGATGGGAACCAGGCAGGAGTGTCCTCACACCAGTGGGGCCACATCATTGAAAGTTGCCTAACCCAGCACATGTGGCCTCAAACCAGAAGACCCACATCACGAAGGGGTTGCGAGTGAGGCAGGCAGGAGGAGCATCACAACACAGGACCCATAGAATACAAAAGTTGAGGAATCGAGCAGTTGGAACCTCCCAGCAGGCAGCCAAGACCACAGAGGCTATGGGATCCAGGCCACAGTGAACTAACACCAGAGAGCCCACATCATGAAATTGTGATCAACCCAGCCGTTGGAACCTCAGAGCAGAAGGCCCACATCCCCATGGGGATGGGAACCTAAGAGGAGTGCTTGAGCAACACTGGGCTCACTAAGAAAAGTTGGGGAGCCCAGCAGTTAGGGCCTGACGTCAGAGGGCCCTCATCACAGAGCTGAGGAGGCTCCCAGCAGGGTCCAATTGCCACCAGAGGGCCCATGTCAACAAGGCGAGGTGAGCAACCCAGGCAAGAGTTACCTGATAGTAGAGGGCCCACCTCACAGATGGGTGAGGAACCCAGCCAGGATCAGACTCTCACCAGAGGGCCCACATCACAAAGGGGATGGGACCCAGTCAGGATTATCCTCACACCAGTGGGGCCTCATCATCTTAAGGTGAGGAACCCAGCACATGTGTCCTCAAACCAGAGGACCCACATCACCAAGGGCCTTGGAGTGAGGCAGGCAGGAGTAGCCTCACAACACAGGGCACATAATATAAAAAACGTGAGAATTCCAGCATTTAGACCTTCCAGCAGGCGGCCCAGAACACCGAGGCTATGGGATCCAGGCCACAGTGAACTCACAGCAGAGGGCCCACATCACAAAACTGTGAGCAACCCAGGAGTTGAGACCTCAGCGCAGAAGGCCCACATCCCCATGGGAATGGGAACCTGGCTGGAGTGTCCTCGCACCACTGGGCGCACATCAGAAAATGTGGGGAGCCCACCATTTAGGGCCTGACGCCAGAGGGCCGTCATCACCGAGAGGAGGAGGTGCCCTGCACGCTCCAACTGCCACCAGAGGGCTCACGTCTCCAAGGTGACGTGTGCCAGCCAGGCAGGAGTGACCTCACAGAAGAGGGCCTACCTCACAGAACGTTGAGGAACCCAGCCAGGATTAGACTCTCGCCAGAGGGCCCACCTCACCAAGGGGATGGGAACCAGGCAGGAGTGTCCTCACACGAGTGGGGTCACATCATCGAAAGGTGAGGAACGCAGCACATGTGGCCTCAAGCCATAGGACAGTCATCACCAAGGGGCTGGCAGTGAGGCAGGCAGGAGGAGCCTCACAACAGAGGGCACATAGAATAAAAAAGTTGAGGAATCCAGCAGTTGGAACCTCCCAGCAGGCGGCTCAGAGCACCGATGATAAGGGATCCTTGCCGGAGTGAACTCACAGCAGAGGGCCCACATCATGGTACTGTGAGCAAGCCAGCCGTTTTGACCTCAGAGCAGAAGGCCCATATCGCCATGGGGATGGGAACCTGGCAAGAGTCTCCTCACTCACTTGGCGCACATCAGAAAATGTGGGGAGCCCTGCAGTTATGGCCTAAGGCAAGAGGGCCCTCATCACTGAGGGAAGGAGGATCCCAGCACACTCCAACTGCCACCAGAGGGCCCACGTCGCCAAGGTGACCTGTGCCAGACAGGCATGATTGACCTCACAGCAGAGGGCCCACCTCACAGAAGGGTGAGGAACCCAGCCAGGATCAGACTCTCACCTGAGGGCCCACATCAGCAAGGGGATGGGAACCAGTCAGGACTGTCTTCCCTCCAGTGGGGTCACATCATCGAAAGGTGCGGAACCCAGCACATGTGGCCTCAAATCAGAGGACACATATCACAAAGGGAATGGGAGTGAGGCAGGCAGGAGTAGCCTAAAATCAGAGGGCCCAAAGAATAAGAAAGGTGAGGAATCCAGCAGTTGGAACCTCCCAGCAGGCGGCCCAGAGCACAGAAGCTATGGGATGCAGGCAGGAGTGAACTAATACCAGAGAGCCCACATCATGAAACTGTGAGCAACCCAGGCTTTGGGACCTCAGAGCAGAAGGCCCACATCCCAATGGGGATGTGAACCTGGCTGGAGTGTCCTCGCACCACTGGGCGCACATCACAAAATGTGGGGAGCCCAGCAGTTAAGGCCTGATGCCAGAGGGCCCTCATCACCGAGGAGAGGAGGCTCCCAGCAGGCTCCAAGTGCCACCAGAGGGCTCATGTCCACAAGGCGAGGTGAGCAAGCCAGGCAGGAGTGACCTCACATCAGACGGCCCACCTCACAGATGGGTGAGGAACCCAGCCAGGATCAGACTCTCAACAGAGGGCCCACATCACCAAGGGGATGTGAACCAGGCAGGAGTCTCCTAAGACCATTGGTCCCACATCATCGAAAGGTGAGGAACCCAGCACATGTGGCCTCAAACCAGACGACACACATCACGAAGGGGATGGGAGTGAGGCAGGCAGGAGGATCCTCACAACAGAGGGCCCAAAAAATTAAAAAAGTGAGGAATCCAGCAGTTGGAACCTCCCAGCAGGCGGCCAAGAGCACAGAGGCTATGGGATCCAGGCTTCTGTGAACACCAGAGAGCCCACATCATGAAAATGTGAACAACCCAGCCGTTGGGACCTCAGAGCAGAAGGCCCACAACCCCATGGAGATGGGATCCTAAGAGGAGTGCCAAAGCATCACCGGGCTCCCTAAGAAAAGTTGGTGAGTCCAGCAGTTAGGGCCTGACGCAAGAGGGTCCTCATCACCGGGGGGAGGAGATTCCCAGCACGCTCCAACTGCCACCACACGGCTGACTTCACCAAGGCAATGTGTGCCAGCCATGCAGGAGTGACCTATCAGCAGAGGGTCTCCCTCACAGGTGGGTGAGGAACAAAGCCAGGAACAGACTCTCACCAGGGGGTCCACATAACCACGTGGATGAGAACCAAGCAGGAGTGTCCTCACACTAGTGGGGCCACATCATCGAAAGGTGAGGAACCCAGCAAAGGTGGCCACAAACCAGAGGACCCACATCACCAAGGGGTTGAGAGTGAGGTAGGTGTCTGGACGGGTATATTTAACACTCATTTCCCACCAGGAAGAGAAATTAACCAAAGGCTCAGCGTGCCCTGCCAGAAGCAGATTAGGGCCTGAAGCAGTCTTGCGGGTTTGCGGCCAGCTCACAAGAAAGCGAGTTGAAGAAAGGAGCTCAGGGGCCCTGTAATTCACAAACCTGGAGAGTTATAAATAACAGATAACGTCCAAAAATATATTGAAGTAAGGCTGCGAAGAGGACTTGAAAGCGGGGCAGAATTTCAGGAAACCGATTTCAGGAGGTAGACTGGAATTGCATTTAAAGCATAGGAAAAGAGGCAGAACATCGACAATGATGCACTTGGCAACAAAGGGCGTATGAGTTTGTTCCTGAATATATTCAGGAAAAAACACATATGCCCTTTTTGGCAAACCAAGCAAGCTTGCAATGGAAATCCGAACTACTATGAAGTGTCACTTCCCCCCGGTCTAAAGGGCCATCTGAGAAAAGTGTAAAATCCAGAAAGGCAAGACAGGCCATGGGGAAAAAGGAGCCTTGTTATGCTGATGGGCGGGATGTAAATTGCCAACAGCCACTCTGGAGAAGTGTATGGTGTTTCCTGATACATCTGAAAAACAAAGCAACAGAGTCTAGGGCATTTCCACTTATGGTCCTATAGCTTAGGGAAATTAAAATCAAAAAGACACAGCCACCCCAAAATTTGGGACGGCTCTGTTTACAGGAACCTCTTCTACAGTACGAGTTAAATATCCCAGAGAACAAATAATTGATAAAGAAGTTGCGGTACTTATGTACAACAGAATACCACTCAGCAATGAAATCTGTGTCACCAGGCCTGTACCAGCATAATGAGTGGATTGAGGCATGATGATTCTAAGTGAAATAAGTCACACAGAAAAAGAAACATCATAAGGTATCACTAATGCACGGAATGTAAACTTGGCTACACATGAACTGAATTACAAAACAGAACAGGGTCTCAAGATTAGAAAACCAACTTATGCTTGCTTAAAGGGAAAGGTGAGTTAAGGGGGTGCTGCATAAAACCAGAGATTGAAATTAGCACAGATACCGTTCCATAAGCCAAATATGTAATAGACAAGACCTACCCCCTGCTCAACGAAATGGACTCAACAATGAGGTATCACCTCACACCTGTTAGAATGGGCATCATCTGAAAATCTACAAACAACAAATGCTGGAAAGGGTGTGGAGAAAAGGAACCCTCTTCCACTATTGTTGGGAATATAAGTTGATACAGTCACTATGGAGAACAATATGGAGTTTCTTAAGAAACTAATAATAGAATTACCATATGATACAGCGATCCCAGGACTGGACATATACCCAGACAAAACCATAAATCAAAAAGAGACATTCACCGCAATGTTCATTGCATCACTATTTACAATATCGAGGTAATGGAAGCAACCTAAATGCCCACAGACAGACGAATGCATAAAGATGTGGTACATATATAAAATGGAATATTACTAAGCCATGAAAGGAATGAAATTGGGTCATTTGTAGAGACGTCGATGGATCTAGAGACTGTCATACAGAGTGAAGTAAGTCAGAAAGAGAAAAACAAATCTTGTATATTCATGCATATATTTGGAACCTAGAAAAACTGTACAGATTAACCGTTTTGCAAGGCATAAATAGAGCAACAGATGTAGACAACAATCGTATGGACAACAAGGGGGGAAAGCTCTTGGAGGGGTGGTGGTGGGAGGAGTTGAGAGATTGGGATTGGCATGTAAACATTTATATGTATAAAATAGATAACCAATGAGAACCTGCTGTATAAAAATATAAAATAAAATTCAAAATTAAAAAGAAATAAAATTTAAAAAATAAAACAGAAAAAACAATTATTCCCTTCACATACATTTATATGAATAAATTATTTCCATGCTTATATCTGTAAATACAAAAAAGAGGAATAAAATCTACCTTGAACCAAAAACGAAAAAGAGAAAAAAAAAAACAGAACCCACCAGTTACTCAGAGGAAAACCGTATCAGGGCACTTGCTCCAGTTGTAAACAATTCTGAAGTTGGTCAGTGGTGGGGAATCGTCTCCCATTCAGCCAGCAGCCCCCACACAACAAGCGTCCTCATTGCAAAGCTGGGGCACCGTGCCGAGGCATCTGTGAGTAAACGTGAGCTGAGCCCCAGGCCAGTTGCTGCTGAACTGTTCCCACCCTTCCCAGGTAAAACACCTGAATATATACAAGGACTTGAAAGCCTAGAGGAAGGGCCATGGAGCCACACGAGTGACAGCATGCCAGCTGACTTGGTGCCTGCAGGCCAGCCAGGATGGTCCTGGCCCTGGGTGCTCTTCTGGAAGATTTCCATTTCCCTGCCTGAGATACCCGTCCTGTCCCTGCCCCCACTGCTTTTTTCCTTCCTCACCTCTGCCCAGGGAGAAATTCCAGCAGCAGGTATGGGTGACACATCCTTTTCTTTAGCAGGTGGCAGCCTGGCAACTGCTGCAGAAAGTCCAGCAGAGCCCCACTCACACTGGGCCACCCACAAAGCCGTGGCCTCTCACTCCCTCCCACCAGCCCAGCCCCGAGACTGCTGACAGGGCAGAGAAAATGGCGTCAGGCACAGCTGCAGGGGCTTTTGCTGCCTGGAGTGGTATTTATATTGATCTCAACCCAGGCACACCTGGGGAGGGCTGGCCGGCATGGTAAGGTTGCCCAGGTCAGCCAATCATCACCCCTCAGGGGCTCACAGTTGCAGAAAATGGAACTTGCTGAACCGGCCAGGTCCAAGGAACAGGTGTGGGCTCCTGAGAGTCAGGATAGACAAGGGGCTGCAGCTTTGGCTTGTTTTCTAATCATTTTATCTGGCCCATGAGTGGGAGACAACTTCAAGAAAACCCTCTCCTAATGAGAGGAACCCAGGAGTCAGGGAGAGGAGGGGTGGGTGGTGGTTGGAGACAGAGGCCTGGTGCCCTGGGTGCAGTGGAAGTCTCTGGAAGACCAGGTGGAGGGAGGCCACACAGAGTGATGCCCAGGGTCACAGACCTGTCGGAGCTGCTGTTTGTTAGTTCAAGTCCTGCTCTGAGGTGCTCTGTGTCAGCTCTGAGCGACAGGTGAGCTGGGGGTGCTCTTCAATGAGGGCTATGTGCACGGTTCCTGTGTGCCCAGCCCTGCCACGGTACCTGCAAGGGTAGCTCTGTATCCTGGGAGGGGCCTGACCATGAGAGCCCCGTGGGCTGGGTTGGGGGTGGGGTACCTGCCCAGGAGAGCTCCATATCCTGGGATTGGCCTGACCACGAGAGCCCCATGGGCTGCTGGGGACCTGGTAAAGGATGTCAGGACAGTCAGTGAAGCCACCGAGGATATACCTCCAGTTGCTCCTGTTTCCTACACCCTGCTGGTCATTCTACCAACCACCAGGACATGGTATTCTGTATTAGTCTTCAATGATGCCTTCTTTTGTATTCCATTAGTCCCAGAGTCACAAGAAATTTTGGCTTGTGAGTGGCAGGACTCAACATACAACTAAAACAATACTTCCGGGCCGTCTTGCCCCAAGGGTTCAAAAATTCCCACACCATCTTTGGGGAAAGCTTAGCTAAAGACCGAAAAGTTCTACCTCTGGAAAAGGAAACCCTCCTTCAATATGCAGACGACATTCTGATCGCCAGCCCTACTAAGGAGGCCTCTGAACTACCAAGCCAATAAAGGATAGAAGTTGTCCAAGAAAAAGCTCAAATATCACAGACTGCAGTGACCTGCCTGGGCTTCATTCTCACACAAGGTCAGAGAAGCCCATCCCAGGAAAGGGAAGAAACCATTTGCAGCCTTACCCCTTTCTAAAACTAGAAGACAGCTTAGGGGTTCCTGGGGAGGCCAGGGTTTGCTGCTTCTGGATCCCTAACTACAGTCTACTAGCTGGGCCTCTATATGAAACACTGAAAGGAAAAGATGATGATCCTTTTGAACAGAATCCAGAAGTGGCCTTTCAAGAATGGAAAGAGCAGTCAATTCAGACCCTTGCCCTGGAACTCCCTAATTGAGCTAAACCCTTTGACCTTTCCATTCCCGGTGAAAGGTGAATCGCCATTGGAGAATTAGTGCAAAAACTGGGACCACTTGAAATGGAACAACGCAAGAATGCCATCCAGGTAGGATAAACTACAGTCACCAAGGGGCTTGGCCCACTGCCACATCTGGCCAAGATACTGGCGGTATCTAAAAACCTGGAAATCAGCAGCCCAAAAGGCCACCTCCCTCCTAAGGGAAAAGGACCCCACGTGGTGATCCTAATCACCAACCATGCCCTGAAGTTGCAGGGTTCGCTCCGTGGGCACACCGACCTCGAGTGAGGAGGCCCTCCAACTCCAACATCCAGAGAGATAACCGGGGGCAACAGGGCACCATGACGACTCGTGTGAACATCACTTGACCTGGAGTTTCTCTCATAAAACAACAATAGTGTGTCCCGAAGGAGTAGACTACTGCTTGCAGGACTTCCTGCACCCGGAGGGGAGCTAATAATCTTGGCGGGGGAACCGTATATCACACTGTCACCATAGAAAAGCCTACAGACACCGTGATGATGGTGGCCAATAAGACCGGCTGGACTCCTGTTTACTTCAAAAGGCTGTTGACTCAGTGGCCATCATGGTCCTTGATCACCACTGACCCTGGACTGTCTGGGAGTTGAGCGGGCAGGGCTCTGACACCTGGTGCTGTTTTTACGTTAATTCAGGGGCCTAATTGAAGAAAGAGCAGACTACTGGTCAGAGCATCTAGGCTGGCAGAAACGGTCAGCCTAAGGTGGCCGAACAAATGTGGGGCGGGGTGAAACCGGCCCCCACAGCGTCTCTGCACATCTCTTTCCTGGACCCTTAAAGGTCATTAGAATCTATAACACTTCCAATGCTGGTGCTCAGGCGGACGAGCAGGGAGGCAGGGGTCCTGGGGCCAATCAACGTCACCTGGAGGCTGCTGGGGAGAAGTTCTGACCCTCGTCCCCTGGTATGAGGGCTCCCAACTCAGCACTCAGCAGTTACAGAAGAAGGGTCTGCACCCTCAGCACTCCAAGAATGAGGAACGGGACAAAAGGCAGAGGAGGGGTTTGTCCCCAGCAAAGCCCATTAAAAATCCCTGGGAGATAAAAATAGAATGTGGGCAATAAAGTCAAGTCTGACCTTTTTTATCCTTTGTGCTTTGTCTAATTTCACGTGCTCCTAGGGTCCCGCATGCAGAGGTTCCACACCCGGCACTTCAGACCAGATTTCCTGGTGCAGAATGGCTGGGTCGACACCTCAGCTCCTGGGGCCCAGTGCAGACTCCGAGATATAGAGCCTGAGCTGCAGCCAACCCGGCCCTTGAGAGCTCCGCCCCCTCCCTCTCACTGACTCTGACAGGATCTCTACACAGCAGCCCAGCCCACAGCCCACGGGGTAGTGCATGCTCTCACCTCTCCATTCTCTGATGAAAATATAAAGTTTCCTTTGCTTGGGAACCAAACTCAGTCTCGATCTGTTGGCCCCAATGACACTGGGCAGGGGGACCCTTGTTGGGGTCCACTCTGGAGGATCAGTAACAGAAATTGAGACTATTGTAACTTCAATGAACAGATGTGTGAGCCAAACTGTAGTTAACATAGAACAGTTTATAAGGCTCGGGTAAAATAAGATGTTTCTAACACTTCCATTTGATATTTCCATCACTTTATTATAAGCAAGTTCAGTGAAAAGGTTTGTCTTATTTGTCAGGTCAATATTAGAGAAATGAAGTGATTTCTTTCCAAGGATGTACATCTAATAATCTTGGTTAAAGCTTCAATCTTGTTTTAAATGCTTTTCCATTGAAAATGATACCTCTCTTTCAGCTCCCCCATTTCTGAGAAGTATAAAATCTTATAATTTATTATTACCAAAGGGGAAAGGTGGGAGGAGGGATAAATTAACAGTTTGGAATTAACACATACACACTGCTATGTATAAAATAGATCATCAACAAGGAACTACTGTATAGCACAGGGAACTACACTCAATATTGTGCAATAACCTATAAGGGGAAATAATCGGAAAAAGAATAGATATTTTTATTGACATCATCTATCAATGACAGTTAAAGTGTAACCTAAGGGAAGCCGGTGGTGAGTGCTTCTGACCCTGAAGACTTCAGTCATCTAAAGTTTGGACTCTGCCTACTTCCCAAGGCCCTTAATGAACATATGTGTAGCCGTAGCTTAAAAAACTCCCCAGTTTGGGTTTCGGGGAGACACTGATTTTGAAAAAGCCCTGGTGTTCTCCTTACATGAATGGGACTCTTCCTACTGCTAAAACATGTCTGTCACACCCAGAGGATGGTATACCGTCTGATCGGGAAGAGTTTGGAAAAGGCATCTCATCTCCTCATCTCCTGGTGCTCGGGTTCACCCCTCCAGCGTCTTTACTAACAGTCTCCCCACTTGGAGATGTCAACACTGTCAACATCCTGTTGCGTACAGTTTGGAATTTGTCCAGAGGATGAAGCGGAAGGATGAGGAACAATGAGAGACAAGTCCTAGGTGTTCAGACAGGCACATGTCACTCTAATTTCCAATCAGGAAGATGAATTGACCAAAGGCTAGGGTTGCCCATGGAAACAGTATAGGGCTTGAGGAAATCCCACTGCTTTGTGGCCAGTTCCCATAAACACAAGTTGAACAATGGAACTCAGGGGCAGTAAAATTCACGAAACTGCAGAGTTGAAAATATCTATCACTGAAAAATGTCTTGAGGAAAGTCAAAGAAAAGGATTGGCAAGCAAGGGAGAATGGCAGGAAAGGGATTTGAGGAGGTAGAAAGGATTCGCCATTAAGCACAAGAAAAGGGGCTGAACATTTCCGACATTGCAGTTGGCCAAAAAGGCTGTATGCGTTTTTTTCTGTATATATTCAAGAAAAGGGCATACACTTTTTTAGCCAACCAAACAGGTGGGCACTGGAAATCAATACTACAAAAGATATCACTTCGCATCAGTCAGAAGAGCCATCCTCATAAAGTGTAAACGCCAGAAATGCAGGACAGGGCAAGGAGAAGAGGGAGCCCTGTGAGGCTTATAGTGGAAATGTATATTGCCAACGGCCATTCTGGAGAAGTGTATTGTGTTTACTAAAGCATCTAAAAAATGAGCTACAGAGCATAGGGCACTTGCACTCATGGGCGTATATCTTGGGAAAAACAAAAATCGAGAGGACACAGGCACCCCAATGTTTACTGCCTCTCTGTTTAAAAGATCCTCGACTAGGATATAACTTAAATGTCTCTGGAGGGAAAAAATGGATAGAGATGTGGTACTTATGTAGAGTGGAATATTACTCAGCCTGGAAATCAATGAAATATGGCCAGTTGTAACAACTCCGGAGGAGTTACATATGATCATTCTAAGTGACATAATTCAAAAAGAAAAAGACACATATCATAAGATATCACTTAAAGGTGGAATCCAAAATGGCTACACATGAAATAAATTACAAAACAAAAACATAGTCAAATATGTAGAAAACACGCGTAAGGCTGCTAAACGGGAAAGGTGGGGAGGGGTGAGGCATCATCCAGGAGGTTGAAATTAGCAAAGATACCATTCCAAATACCAAACTGATAATCAACAAGGCCTACACGGTAGCTAAAAGAACTGCACTCAGCACACTCAAGTCACCGGAAAAGAATATCTATGACTGGTAAGAATCTGAAAAAGAATTTATTGATGTCTCTCTGTACGTGAATCAAGTGGATGTACAGCAGCAAGAAACAGAGCTTTGAAAATCAGCTGTAACCAATATAGTAATAAATTGAAAAAAATAAACGACAGAGAGACAGAGAAAACCTCTTACAACTTTTCCTCAGGGACGGTGATGCAACATGGATTGAACACATCTAGACCCACAGCAGGATGAGACATAAGGCTGGAAACTGTTCGCGCTAAGAGAAATGTGAGGTTGGGTGAGGAAATGCACACCCTTTAAAGTAATACTACCTGGTACCCATTCAATGGGTCCCAAATCTGCAGGTTCAAGGAATCTTCCTACAGCTAAAACATGCATGGAAAACCCAGAGGACTGTACACCATGTGATCGGGAGATGTGTCTAAAATGCACCTCATTTATCCTCTCCTGGTGCTCCTGTTCATCATTCCAGCCACGTTACTTAGAATCTCCCCACTTAGAGAATCAGCACATTTAAACTTCTGTTTCACACATTTTGCAAATTGTGAGGAGGATGAACGGGAAGAGGGGGAAACAATGAGAGAATAGTTGTAGGGGTTTGGACGGGCACATGTCACTCTAATTTCCCATTAAGAATAAGAATTAAAAAAAGGCTCAGCCCGCCTCGCCGGAGCCAAAATAGGGCCTGAAGCAATCCTGCGGTTTTGAGGCCAGCTCACAAAAGAGCAACTTAAAAAATGGAGCTCAGGGTCACTGCAATTCACAAACCTGCAGAGTTATAAATGAAAACTAACGTCCAAAAATATGTTGAGGTAAGGCAAAGAAGAGGATCTGAATGCAAGACAGAATTGCAAGAAACAGATTTCAAGAGATAGATTGGACTCGCCTTTAAAGCACATGAAAAGCGGCAGAATTTCGACAATGATGCAGTTGGCCCAAAAGGGAGTATGCGTTATTTCCTGAATATATCCAGGAAAAAACGCATACGCACTTTATGGGCAACCAAGCAAGCAAGCAATGCAAATGTGCACAACAAAGAAGTCTCATTTCCCACCGGTCAAAAGGGCCATCCGAAAAAATTGTAAACACCAGAAATGCAGGACAGGCCATGGAGAACAGGGAGCCTTTATACGCTGATGGACAGTGTGTGAACTGCCAAGAGCCACTCTGGAGAAGTGTATGGTGGTTCCTAAATCATCTAAAAAACAGAGCGACAGAGCATAGGGCACTTCCAATCACGGGAGTATATCTAGGGAAGTCTAAAAATCAACAAGACACAAGCACACCACAGTTTAGGGCTACTCTGTTTACAAGAACCTCAACTTCAGTACACCTTAAATATCCCAGGAAAGAGAACAATGGATAAAGAAAATGTGGTACTTATGTACAATGGAATATCTCTTCACCATGAAATCAATGTAATAAGGCTAGTAGAAGGATAAAGAGTGGATTGAGGTCCGATAATACTACTTGAAATAAGTCAAACAGAAAAAGAAACATATCATAAGATATCACTTATAGAGGGAGGATAAATATGGCTGCACAAAAAATGAATTACAAAACAGAACAGTGTCTCACATTTAGAAAACACACTTATGTCAGCTTAAGGGGAAAGGAGAGGTGGGGTGATGCATAAAACCAGAGTTTGAAATTAGCACAGATACCGTTCAATAAACCAAATAGGTATCAGACAAGATCTACACCTCGCTCAATGAACTGGCCTCAACACACCCTATACACCGCAGAGAAATATATCTGAGTAATAAGAATCTTAAAACCCATGTATTGATATATCTCCATAAGGGAATCAAGTGTGCGCAGAGCGGCACAAACACAGCAGTGAAAATGAGCTAAACCCCATTATAGAAATAAATTTTAAAACCAAAACGCAGAAACAATGAAAGAGAGAAAAATTCTTACAAAATTCGCTCAGGGGCTGTGATGCAACCTGGAAAGACCACATATAAACCCACAGCTGGATAAGACATAAGGCTGGACACTTGGGGCTGAAAGGATTGGAGAGCTTTGGTGAGCAACTGCCGAAAGTTTAATGCAATACTTCATGCTACTTATTCCAAGGGTCCCAACACTCCAAGTTGAAGGGAATCTTCCTACAGCTAAACCATGCATGGGAAATCCAGCGGATGGTATACCATATGATCGGGAAAGGTTTCTAAAATGCACCTCATTTTCCTCTCCTGGGGCTCCAGATCAACATTCCAGCCACTTTACTAACAACATCTCCACATGGAGAGTCAATGCCTTTAAGTTCCGGTATCGCACAGTCTGCAGTTAGTGCGGAGGATGAATGGGAATAGGGGGAACCAGTGAGAAAATAGCTGTAGCGGTTTCAATGGGCACATGTCACTCTAATTTCACATCAGGAAGAAGAATTAACCAAAGGCAGAGCAAGGCACCCCAGAAGAAGAATAGGGCCTGAAGAAATCCTGTGGATATGAGGCAAGATCACAAAAATAAGAGCTGAAAAATGGAGCTAAGGGCCACTGCAATTCAAAAACCTGCAGAGTTATAAAGGCCAACTATTCTCCAAAAGTATATTGAGGTAAGGCTATGAAGAGGCACTGAGAGCAAGGCAGAACTGCAGGAAACCGATTTCAGGAGGTAGACAGGAATTGCACTGAAAACATATGAAAACACTCAGAACGTCGACAATGATGCACTTGGCCAAAAAGGGCGTATGCGTTTTTTCCTGAATATATTCAGGAAGAAACGCATACGCCCTTTCTGGCCAACCAAGCAAGCTCTCAAAGGAAATCTGCACTACAATGAAGTCTCACTTCACCCCGGTCAAAGAGCCATCTGAAAAAAGTGTAAAATCCAGAAAGGCAGGACAGGCCATGGAGAACTGGGAGCCTTGTTATGCTGATGGGCGGGATGTAAATTGCCAGCAGCCACTCTGGAGAAGTGTATGGTGTTTCCTGAAACATCTAAAAAACAAAGCAACAGAGCCTAGGGCACTTGCACTTATGGTCCTATAGCTTAGGGAAATTAAAATCAAAAAGACACAGCCACCCCAAAGTTTGGGACGGCTCTGTTTACAAGAACCTCGTTTATGGTACAAGTTCAATATCACAGAAAGCGAAAAATGGATAAAGAAGTTGTGGTACTTACGTACAATGCAATATCACTCAGCAATGAAATCTATGTCATCAGGCCCGTAGCAGCATAATGAGTGGATTCAGGTACGATGATTCTAAGTGAAATAAGTCACACAGAAAAAGAAACATCATAAGATATCACCAATACACGGAATGTAAACTTGGCTACAAAGGAACTGAATTACAAAACAGAACAGGGTCTCAAATGTAGAAAACCAACTTATGCTTGCTTAAGGGGAAAGGTGAGTTGGGGTGCTGCATGAAACCAGAGATTGAAATTAGCACAGATACCGTTCCATAAGCCAAATATGCAATAGACAAGAGCTACTCCTTGCTGAACGAAGTGGACTCAACACCCCATATTAAACGCCTAAGAATATACCTGACTAGAAATAATCTTAAAACCTACGGATTTATTTGTCTCCGAAAGAGAATCAAGCGTGTGTACAGCGGCATAAACGCAGCAGTGATAGGATTGGTGAGGTTCGGTGAGCAAATGCAGACCCTTTGAAGTCATATTGCATGGTACCCATTCCATGGGTCTCAACTCTCCAGGTTTA
Source organism: Leucopleurus acutus (assembly GCF_964270905.1). NCBI lineage: Eukaryota > Metazoa > Chordata > Mammalia > Artiodactyla > Delphinidae > Leucopleurus > Leucopleurus acutus. Next base: position 95,606,337 of record NC_139142.1, on the reverse strand, counting down.
AGGGATTCTTCCTTCAGCTAAAACATGCATGTGGAACCCAGAGTATGATCCACCGTGTGATCGGGAAACGTGTTCAAATGTGTCTCGTTTTCGTCCCCTGGTACTCGGGTGCAACATTCCAGATGCTTTACTAACACTCTCCCCACTTGGAGAGTCAGTGCCTTTAACCTCCTGTTTGGCCCAGTTTGTAATTTCTGTGGAAAATGAACAGGAATACGGAGAACGAAAGAGAGACTAGCTGGAGGTGTCTGGACGGGCAAATTTAACTCTCATTTCCCACCAGGAAGAGGAATTAACCAAAGGCTCATCGTGCCGTGCCGGAACTACACTAGGGCCTGAAGCAATCCTGCGGTGTTGCGGCCAGCTCACAAGAAAGCGAGTTGAGGAAAGGAGCTCAGGGGCACTGTAATTCACAAACCTGCAGAGTTATAAATGACAGCTATCGTCCAAAAATATATTGAAGTAAGGCTGCCAAGAGGACTTGAAAGCGGGGCAGAATTGCACGAAACCGATTTCAGGAGGTAGACTGGAATTGCATGTAAAGCATAGGAAAAGAGGCAGAACGTCCACAATGATGCACTTGGCCAAAAAGGGTGTATGCGTTTTTTCCTGAATATATTCAGGAAAAAACGCATACGCCCTTTTTGGCCAACCAAGAAAGCTTGCAAAGGAAATCTGCACTACAATGAAGTCTCACTGCCGCCCAGTCAAAAGGGCCATCTGAAAAATGTGTAAAATCCAGAAAGGCAGGACAGGCCATGGAGAACTGGGAGCCTTTTTATGCTGATGGGCGGGATGTAAATTGCCAACAGCCACTCTGGAGAAGTGTATGGTGTTTCCTGAAACATCTAAAAAACAAAGCAACAGAGCCTAGGGCACTTCCACTTATGGTCCTATAGCTTAGGGAAATTAAAATCAAAAAGACACAGCCACCCCAAAGTTTGGGACGGCTCTGTTTACAAGAACCTCGTTTATGGTACAAGTTCAATATCACAGAAAGCAAAAAATGGATAAAGAAGTTGTGGTACTTACGTACAATGCAATATCACTCAGCAATGAAATCTATGTCATCAGGCCCGTAGCAGCATAATGAGTGGATTCAGGTACGATGATTCTAAGTGAAATAAGTCACACAGAAAAAGAAACATCATAAGATATCACCAATACACGGAATGTAAACTTGGCTACAAAGGAACTGAATTACAAAACAGAACAGGGTGTCAAATGTAGAAAACCAACTTATGCTTGCTTGAGGGGAAAGGTGAGTTGGGGTGCTGCATGAAACCAGAGATTGAAATTAGCACAGATACCGTTCCATAAGCCAAATATGCAATAGACAAGAGCTACTCCTTGCTGAACGAAGTGGACTCAACACCCCATATTAAACGCCTAAGAATATACCTGACTAGAAATAATCTTAAAACCTACGGATTTATATGTCTCCGAAAGAGAATCAAGCGTGTGTATAGCGGCATAAACGCAGCAGTGATAGGATTGGTGAGGTTCGGTGAGCAAATGCAGACCCTTTGAAGTCATATTGCATGGTCCCATTCCATGGGTCTCAACTCTCCAGGTTTAAGGGATTCTTCCTTCAGCTAAAACATGCATGTGGAACCCAGAGTATGATCCACCGTGTGATCGGGAAACGTGTTCAAATGTGTCTCGTTTTCGTCCCCTGGTACTCGAGTGCAACATTCCAGATGCTTTACTAACACTCTCCCCACTTGGAGAGTCAGTGCCTTTAACCTCCTGTTTGGCCCAGTTTGCAATTTCTGTGGAAAATGAACAGGAATAGGGAGAACGAAAGAGAGACTAGCTGGAGGTGTCTGGACGGGCAAATTTAACTCTCATTTCCCACCAGGAAGAGGAATTAAAAAAGGCTCAGCGTGCCGTGCCTGAACTAAACTAGGGCCTGAAGCAATCCTGCGGTGTTGCAGCCAGCTCACAAGAAAGTAAGTTGAAGAAAGGAGCTCAGGGGCACTGTAATTCACAAACCTGCACAGTTATAAATGACAGCTATCGTCCAAAAATATATTGAAGTAAGGCTGCCAAGAGGACTTGAAAGTGGGGCAGAATTGCAGGAAACCGATTTCAGGAGGTAGACTGGAATTGCATGTAAAGCATAGGAAAAGAGGCAGAACGTCCTCAATGATGCACTTGGCCAAAAAGGGCGTATGCGTTTTTTCCTGAATATATTCAGGAAAAAACGCATACGCACTTTTTGGCCAACCAAGCAAGCTTGCAAAGGATATCTGCACTACAATGAAGTCTCACTGCCCCCGGGTCAAAAGGGCCATCTGAAAAAAGTGTAAAATCCAGAAAGGCAGGACAGGCCATGGAGAACTGGGAGCCTTGTTATGCTGATGGGCGGGATGTAAATTGCCAACAGCCACTCTGGAGAAGTGTATGGTGTTTCCTGAAACATCTAAAAAACAAAGCAACAGAGCCTAGGGCACTTCCACTTATGGTCCTATAGCTTAGGGAAATTAAAATCAAAAAGACATGGTCACCCCAAAGTTTGGGACGGCTCTGTTTACAGAACCTCGTTTACAGTACAAGTTCAATATCACAGAAAGCAAAAAATGGATAAAGAAGTTGTGGTACTTACGTACAATGCAATATCACTCAGCAATGAAATCTATGTCATCAGGCCCGTAGCAGCATAATGAGTGGATGCAGGTATGATGAGTCTAAGTGAAATAAGTCACACAGAAAAAGAAACATCATAAGATATCACTACTACACGGAATGTAAACTTGGCTACACAGGAACTGAATTACAAAACAGAACAGGGTCTCAAATGTAGAAAACCAACTTATGCTTGCTTAAGGGGAAAGGTGAGTTGGGGTGCTGCATAAAACCAGAGATTGAAATTAGCACAGATACCGTTCCATAAGCCAAATATGTAATAGACAAGAGCTACTCCTTGCTCAATGAAGTGGACTCAACACCCCATATTAAACGCTTAAAAATACACCTGACTAGAAATAATCTTAAAAACTACGGATTTATATGTCTCCGAAAGAGAATCAAGCGTGTGTACAGCGGCATAAACGCAGCAGTGATAGGATTGGTGAGGTTCAGTGAGCAAATGCAGACCCTTTGAAGTCATATTGCATGGTACCCATTCCATGGGTCTCAACTCTCCAAGTTTAAGGGATTCTTCCTTCAGCTAAAACATGCATGTGGAACCCAGAGTATGATCCACCGTGTGATCGGGAAACGTGTTCAAATGTGTCTCAGTTTTCGTCCCCTGGTACTCGGGTGCAACACTCCAGACGCTTTACTAACACTCTCCCCACTTGGAGAGTCAGTGCCTTTAACATCCTGTATGGCCCAGTTTGCAATTTCTGCGGAAAATGTACAGGAATAGGGAGAACCAATGAGAAACTAGCTGGAGGTGTCTGGACGGGCAAATTTAACTCTCATTTCCCACCAGAAAGAGGAATTAACCAAAGGCTCAGCATGCCGTGCCGGAACCACACTAGGGCCTGAAGCAATCCTGCGGTGTTGCGGCCAGCTCACAAGAAAGCGAGTTGAAGAAAGGAGCTCAGGGGCACTGTAATTCACAAACCTGCAGAGTTATAAATGACAGCTATCGTCCAAAAATATATTGAAGTAAGGTTGCCAAGAGGACTTGAAAGCGGGGCAGAATTGCAGGAAACCGATTTCAGGAGGTAGACGGGAATTGCATGTAAAGCATAGGAAAAGAGGCAGAACGTCCACAATGATGCACTTGGCCAAAAAGGGCGTATGTGTTCTTTCCTGAATATATTCAGGAAAAAACGCATACGCCCTTTTTGGCCAACCAAGCAGGCTTGCAAAGGAAATCTACACTACAATGAAGTCTCACTGCCCCCCGGTCAAAAGAGCCATATGAAAAAAGTGTAATATCCAGAAAGGCAGGACAGGCCATGGAGAACTGGGAGCCTTGTTATGCTGATGGGCGGGATGTAAATTGCCAACAGCCACTCTGGAGAAGTGTATGGTGTTTCCTGAAACATCTAAAAAACAAAGCAACAGAGCCTAGGGCACTTCCACTTATGGTCCTATAGCTTAGGGAAATTAAAATAAAAAAGACACAGCCACCCCAAAGTTTGGGACGGCTCTGTTTACAAGAACCTCGTTTATGGTACAAGTTCAATATCACAGAAAGCGAAAAATGGATACAGAAGTTGTGGTACTTACGTACAATGCAATATCACTCAGCAATGAAATCTATGTCATCAGGCCCGTAGCAGCATAATGAGTGGATTCAGGTACGATGATTCTAAGTGAAATAAGTCACACAGAAAAAGAAACATCATAAGATATCACCAATACACGGGATGTAAACTTGGCTATAAAGGAACTGAATTACAAAACAGAACAGGGTCTCAAATGTAGAAAACCAACTTATGCTTGCTTAAGGGGAAAGGTGAGTTGGGGTGCTGCATGAAACCAGAGATTGAAATTAGCACAGATACCGTTCCATAAGCCAAATATGTAATAGACAAGAGCTACTCCTTGCTCAACGAAGTGGACTCAACACCCCATATTAAACGCTTAAGAATACACCTGACTAGAAATAATCTTAAAAACTACGGATTTATATGTCTCCGAAAGAGAATCAAGCGTGTGTACAGCGGCATAAACGCAGCAGTGATAGGATTGGTGAGGTTCGGTGAGCAAATGCAGACCCTTTGAAGTCATATTGCATGGTACCCATTCCATGGGTCTCAACTCTCCAGGTTTAAGGGATTCTTCCTTCAGCTAAAACATGCATGTGGAACACAGATTATGATCCACCGTGTGATCAGGAAACGTGTTCAAATGTGTCTCAGTTTTCGTCCCCTGGTACTCGGGTGCAACACTCCAGACGCTCTACTAACACTCTCCCCACTTCGAGAGTCAGTGCCTTTAACCTCCTGTATGGCCCAGTTTGCAATTTCTGCGGAAAATGTACAGGAATAGGGAGAACGAAAGAGAGACTAGCTGGAGGTGTCTGGACGGGCAAATTTAACTCTCATTTCCCACCAGGAAGAGGAATTAACCAAAGGCTCAGCGTGCCGTGCCGGAACTACACTAGGGCCTGAAGCAATCCTGCGGTGTTGCGGCCAGCTCACAAGAAAGCGAGTTGAAGAAAGGAGCTCAGGGGCACTGTAATTCACAAACCTGCAGAGTTATAAATGACAGCTATCGTCCAAAAATATATTGAAGTAAGGCTGCCAAGAGGACTTGAAAGCGGGGCAGAATTGCAGGAAACCGATTTCAGGAGGTAGACGGGAATTGCATGTAAAGCATAGGAAAAGAGGCAGAACGTCCACAATGATGCACTTGGCCAAAAAGGGCGTATGCGTTTTTTCCTGAATATATTCAGGAAAAAACGCATACGCCCTTTTTGGCCAACCAAGCAAGCTTGCAAAGGAAATCTGCACTACAATGAAGTCTCACTGCCCCCCGGTCAAAAGGGACATATGAAAAAAGTGTAAAATCCAGAAAGGCAGGACAGGCCATGAAGAACTGGGAGCCTTGTTATGCTGATGGGCGGGATGTAAATTGCCAACAGCCACTCTGGAGAAGTGTATGGTGTTTCCTGAAACATCTAAAAAACTAAGCAACAGAGCCTAGGGCACTTCCACTTATGGTCCTATAGCTTAGGGCAATTAAAATCAAAGAGACACAGCCACCCCAAAGTTTGGGACGGCTCTGTTTACAAGAATCTTGTTTACAGTACAAGTTCAATATCACAAAAGCGAAAAATGGATAAAGAAGTTGTGGTACTTACGTACAATGCAATATCACTCAGCAATGAAATCTATGTCATCAGGCCCGTAGCAGCATAATGAGTGGATTCAGGTACGATGATTCTAAGTGAAATAAGTCACACAGAAAAAGAAACATCATAAGATATCACTACTACACGGAATGTAAACTTGGCTACACAGGATCTGAATTACAAAACAGAACAGGGTCTCAAATGTAGAAAACCAACTTATGCTTGCTTAAGGGGAAAGGTGAGTTGGGGTGCTGCATGAAACCAGAGATTAAAATTAGCACAGATACCGTTCCATAAGCCAAATATGTAATAGACAAGAGCTACTCCTTGCTCAACGAAGTGTAGTCAACACCCCATATTAAACGCCTAACAATATACCTGACTAGAAATAATCTAAAAACCTACCGATTTATATGTCTCCGAAAGAGAATCAAGCGTGTGTACAGCGACATAAACGCAGCAGTGATAGGATTGGTGAGTTTCGGTGAGCAAATGCAGACCCTATGAAGTCATATTGCATGGTACCCATTCCATGGGTCTCAACTTTCCAGGTTTAAGGGATTCTTCCTTCAGCTAAAACATGCATGTGGAACACAGAGTATGATCCACCGTGTGATCAGGAAACGTGTTCAAATGTGTCTCAGGTTTCGTCCCCTGGTACTCGGGTGCAACACTCCAGACGCTTTACTAACACTCTCCCCACTTGGAGAGTCAGTGCCTTTAACCTCCTGTATGGCCCAGTTTGCAATTTCTGCAGAAAATGTACAGGAATAGGGAGAACCAATGAGAGACTAGCTGGAGGTGTCTGGACGGGCAAATTTAACTCTCATTTCCGACCAGAAAGAGGAATTAACCAAAGGCTCAGCATGCCGTGCCAGAACCACACTAGGGCCTGAAGCAATCCTGCGGTGTTGCGGCCAGCTCACAAGAAAGCGAGTTGAAGAAAGGAGCTCAGGGGCACTGTAATTCACAAACCTGCAGAGTTATAAATGACAGCTATCGTCCAAAAATATATTGAAGTAAGGCTGCCAAGAGGACTTGAAAGCGGGGCAGAATTGCAGGAAACCGATTTCAGGAGGTAGACGGGAATTGCATGTAAAGCATAGGAAAAGAGGCAGAACGTCCACAATGATGCACTTGGCCAAAAAGGGCGTATGTGTTCTTTCCTGAATATATTCAGGAAAAAACGCATACGCACTTTTTGGCCAACCAAGCAGGCTTGCAAAGGAAATCTACACTACAATGAAGTCTCACTGCCCCCCGGTCAAAAGGGCCATCTGAAAAAAGTGTAATATCCAGAAAGGCAGGACAGGCCATGGAGAACTGGGAGCCTTGTTATGCTGATGGGCGGGATGTAAATTGCCAACAGCCACTCTGGAGAAGTGTATGGTGTTTCCTGAAACATCTAAAAAACAAAGCAACAGAGCCTAGGGCACTTCCACTTATGGTCCTATAGCTTAGGGAAATTAAAATCAAAAAGACACAGCCTCCCCAAACTTTGGGACGGCTCTGTTTACAAGAACCTCGTTTACGGTACAAGTTCAATATCACAGAAAGCGAAAAATGGATACAGAAGTTGTGGTACTTACGTACAATGCAATATCACTCAGCAATGAAATCTATGTCATCAGGCCCGTAGCAGCATAATGAGTGGATTCAGGTATGATGATTCTAAGTGAAATAAGTCACACAGAAAAAGAAACATCATAAGATATCACTACTACACGGAATGTAAACTTGGCTACACAGGAACTGAATTACAAAACAGAACAGGGTCTCAAATGTAGAAAACCAACTTATGCTTGCTTGAGGGGAAAGGTGAGTTGGGGTGCTGCATGAAAACAGAGATTGAAATTAGCACAGATACCGTTCCATAAGCCAAATATGTAATAGACAAGAGCTACTCCTTGCTCAACGAAGTGGACTCAACACCCCATATTAAACGCCTAAGAATATACCTGACTAGTAAGAATATTAAAACCTACGGATTTATATGTCTCCGAAAGAGAATCAAGCGTGTGTACAGCGGCATAAACGCAGCAGTGATAGGATTGGTGAGGTTCGGTGAGCAAATGCAGACCCTATGAGGTCATATTGCATGGTACCCATTCCATGGGTCTCAACTTTCCAGGTTTAAGGGATTCTTCCTTCAGCTAAAACATGCATGTGGAACACAGAGTATGATCCACCGTGTGATCAGGAAACGTGTTCAAATGTGTCTCAGGTTTCGTCCCCTGGTACTCGGGTGCAACACTCCAGACGCTTTACTAACACTCTCCCCACTTGGAGAGTCAGTGCCTTTAACCTCCTGTATGGCCCAGTTTGCAATTTCTGCAGAAAATGTACAGGAATAGGGAGAACCAATGAGAGACTAGCTGGAGGTGTCTGGACGGGCAAATTTAACTCTCATTTCCGACCAGAAAGAGGAATTAACCAAAGGCTCAGCATGCCGTGCCAGAACCACACTAGGGCCTGAAGCAATTCTGCGGTGTTGCGGCCAGCTCACAAGAAAGCGAGTTGAAGAAAGGAGCTCAGGGGCACTGTAATTCACAAACCTGCAGAGTTATAAATGACAGCTATCGTCCAAAAATATATTGAAGTAAGGCTGCCAAGAGGACTTGAAAGCGGGGCAGAATTGCAGGAAACCGATTTCAGGAGGTAGACGGGAATTGCATGTAAAGCATAGGAAAAGAGGCAGAACGTCCACAATGATGCACTTGGCCAAAAAGGGCGTATGTGTTCTTTCCTGAATATATTCAGGAAAAAACGCATACGCCCTTTTTGGCCAACCAAGCAGGCTTGCAAAGGAAATCTACACTACAATGAAGTCTCACTGCCCCCCGGTCAAAAGGGCCATCTGAAAAAAGTGTAAAATCCAGAAAGGCAGGACAGGCCATGGAGAACTGGGAGCCTTGTTATGCTGATGGGCGGGATGTAAATTGCCAACAGCCACTCTGGAGAAGTGTATGGTGTTTCCTGAAACATCTAAAAAACAAAGCAACAGAGCCTAGGGCACTTCCACTTATGGTCCTATAGCTTAGGGAAATTAAAATCAAAAAGACACAGCCTCCCCAAACTTTGGGACGGCTCTGTTTACAAGAACCTCGTTTACGGTACAAGTTCAATATCACAGAAAGCGAAAAATGGATACAGAAGTTGTGGTACTTACGTACAATGCAATATCACTCAGCAATGAAATCTATGTCATCAGGCCCATAGCAGCATAATGAGTGGATTCAGGTACGATGATTCTAAGTGAAATAAGTCACACAGAAAAAGAAACATCATAAGATATCACCAATACACGGAATGTAAACTTGGCTACAAAGGAACTGAATTACAAAACAGAACAGGGTGTCAAATGTAGAAAACCAACTTATGCTTGCTTAAGGGGAAAGGTGAGTTGGGGTGCTGCATGAAACCAGAGATTGAAATTAGCACAGATACCATTCCATAAGCCAAATATGCAATAGACAAGAGCTACTCCTTGCTGAACGAAGTGGACTCAACACCCCATATTAAACGCCTAAGAATATACCTGACTAGAAATAATCTTAAAACCTACGGATTTATATGTCTCCGAAAGAGAATCAAGCGTGTGTACAGCGGCATAAACGCAGCAGTGATAGGATTGGTGAGGTTCGGTGAGCAAATGCAGACCCTTTGAAGTCATATTGCATGGTCCCATTCCATGGGTCTCAACTCTCCAGGTTTAAGGGATTCTTCCTTCAGCTAAAACATGCATGTGGAACCCAGAGTATGATCCACCGTGTGATCGGGAAACGTGTTCAAATGTGTCTCGTTTTCGTCCCCTGGTACTCGAGTGCAACATTCCAGATGCTTTACTAACACTCTCCCCACTTGGAGAGTCAGTGCCTTTAACCTCCTGTTTGGCCCAGTTTGCAATTTCTGTGGAAAATGAACAGGAATAGGGAGAACGAAAGAGAGACTAGCTGGAGGTGTCTGGACGGGCAAATTTAACTCTCATTTCCCACCAGGAAGAGGAATTAACCAAAGGCTCAGCGTGCCGTGCCTGAACTAAACTAGGGCCTGAAGCAATCCTGCGGTGTTGCAGCCAGCTCACAAGAAAGTAAGTTGAAGAAAGGAGCTCAGGGGCACTGTAATTCACAAACCTGCACAGTTATAAATGACAGCTATCGTCCAAAAATATATTGAAGTAAGGCTGCCAAGAGGACTTGAAAGTGGGGCAGAATTGCAGGAAACCGATTTCAGGAGGTAGACTGGAATTGCATGTAAAGCATAGGAAAAGAGGCAGAACGTCCTCAATGATGCACTTGGCCAAAAAGGGCGTATGCGTTTTTTCCTGAATATATTCAGGAAAAAACGCATACGCACTTTTTGGCCAACCAAGCAAGTTTGCAAAGGATATCTGCACTACAATGAAGTCTCACTGCCCCCGGGTCAAAAGGGCCATCTGAAAAAAGTGTAAAATCCAGAAAGGCAGGACAGGCCATGGAGAACTGGGAGCCTTGTTATGCTGATGGGCGGGATGTAAATTGCCAACAGCCACTCTGGAGAAGTGTATGGTGTTTCCTGAAACATCTAAAAAACAAAGCAACAGAGCCTAGGGCACTTCCACTTATGGTCCTATAGCTTAGGGAAATTAAAATCAAAAAGACATGGTCACCCCAAAGTTTGGGACGGCTCTGTTTACAGAACCTCGTTTACAGTACAAGTTCAATATCACAGAAAGCAAAAAATGGATAAAGAAGTTGTGGTACTTACGTACAATGCAATATCACTCAGCAATGAAATCTATGTCATCAGGCCCGTAGCAGCATAATGAGTGGATGCAGGTATGATGAGTCTAAGTGAAATAAGTCACACAGAAAAAGAAACATCATAAGATATCACTACTACACGGAATGTAAACTTGGCTACACAGGAACTGAATTACAAAACAGAACAGGGTCTCAAATGTAGAAAACCAACTTATGCTTGCTTAAGGGGAAAGGTGAGTTGGGGTGCTGCATAAAACCAGAGATTGAAATTAGCACAGATACCGTTCCATAAGCCAAATATGTAATAGACAAGAGCTACTCCTTGCTCAACGAAGTGGACTCAACACCCCATATTAAACGCTTAAAAATACACCTGACTAGAAATAATCTTAAAAACTACGGATTTATATGTCTCCGAAAGAGAATCAAGCGTGTGTACAGCGGCATAAACGCAGCAGTGATAGGATTGGTGAGGTTCAGTGAGCAAATGCAGACCCTTTGAAGTCATATTGCATGGTACCCATTCCATGGGTCTCAACTCTCCAAGTTTAAGGGATTCTTCCTTCAGCTAAAACATGCATGTGGAACCCAGAGAATGATCCACCGTGTGATCGGGAAACGTGTTCAAATGTGTCTCAGTTTTCGTCCCCTGGTACTCGGGTGCAACACTCCAGACGCTTTACTAACACTCTCCCCACTTGGAGAGTCAGTGCCTTTAACATCCTGTATGGCCCAGTTTGCAATTTCTGCGGAAAATGTACAGGAATAGGGAGAACCAATGAGAAACTAGCTGGAGGTGTCTGGACGGGCAAATTTAACTCTCATTTCCCACCAGAAAGAGGAATTAACCAAAGGCTCAGCATGCCGTGCCGGAACCACACTAGGGCCTGAAGCAATCCTGCGGTGTTGCGGCCAGCTCACAAGAAAGCGAGTTGAAGAAAGGAGCTCAGGGGCACTGTAATTCACAAACCTGCAGAGTTATAAATGACAGCTATCGTCCAAAAATATATTGAAGTAAGGTTGCCAAGAGGACTTGAAAGCGGGGCAGAATTGCAGGAAACCGATTTCAGGAGGTAGACGGGAATTGCATGTAAAGCATAGGAAAAGAGGCAGAACGTCCACAATGATGCACTTGGCCAAAAAGGGCGTATGTGTTCTTTCCTGAATATATTCAGGAAAAAACGCATACGCCCTTTTTGGCCAACCAAGCAGGCTTGCAAAGGAAATCTACACTACAATGAAGTCTCACTGCCCCCCGGTCAAAAGAGCCATATGAAAAAAGTGTAATATCCAGAAAGGCAGGACAGGCCATGGAGAACTGGGAGCCTTGTTATGCTGATGGGCGGGATGTAAATTGCCAACAGCCACTCTGGAGAAGTGTATGGTGTTTCCTGAAACATCTAAAAAACAAAGCAACAGAGCCTAGGGCACTTCCACTTATGGTCCTATAGCTTAGGGAAATTAAAATAAAAAAGACACAGCCACCCCAAAGTTTGGGACGGCTCTGTTTACAAGAACCTCGTTTATGGTACAAGTTCAATATCACAGAAAGCGAAAAATGGATACAGAAGTTGTGGTACTTACGTACAATGCAATATCACTCAGCAATGAAATCTATGTCATCAGGCCCGTAGCAGCATAATGAGTGGATTCAGGTACGATGATTCTAAGTGAAATAAGTCACACAGAAAAAGAAACATCATAAGATATCACCAATACACGGGATGTAAACTTGGCTATAAAGGAACTGAATTACAAAACAGAACAGGGTCTCAAATGTAGAAAACCAACTTATGCTTGCTTAAGGGGAAAGGTGAGTTGGGGTGCTGCATGAAACCAGAGATTGAAATTAGCACAGATACCGTTCCATAAGCCAAATATGTAATAGACAAGAGCTACTCCTTGCTCAACGAAGTGGACTCAACACCCCATATTAAACGCTTAAGAATACACCTGACTAGAAATAATCTTAAAAACTACGGATTTATATGTCTCCGAAAGAGAATCAAGCGTGTGTACAGCGGCATAAACGCAGCAGTGATAGGATTGGTGAGGTTTGGTGAGCAAATGCAGACCCTTTGAAGTCATATTGCATGGTACCCATTCCATGGGTCTCAACTCTCCAGGTTTAAGGGATTCTTCCTTCAGCTAAAACATGCATGTGGAACACAGATTATGATCCACCGTGTGATCAGGAAACGTGTTCAAATGTGTCTCAGTTTTCGTCCCCTGGTACTCGGGTGCAACACTCCAGACGCTCTACTAACACTCTCCCCACTTCGAGAGTCAGTGCCTTTAACCTCCTGTATGGCCCAGTTTGCAATTTCTGCGGAAAATGTACAGGAATAGGGAGAACCAATGAGAAACTAGCTGGAGGTGTCTGGACGGGCAAATTTAACTCTCATTTCCCACCAGAAAGAGGAATTAACCAAAGGCTCAGCATGCCGTGCCGGAACCACACTAGGGCCTGAAGCAATCCTGCGGTGTTGCGGCCAGCTCACAAGAAAGCGAGTTGAAGAAAGGAGCTCAGGGGCACTGTAATTCTCAAACCTGCAGAGTTATAAATGACAGCTATCGTCCAAAAATATATTGAAGTAAGGCTGCCAAGAGGACTTGAAAGTGGGGCAGAATTGCAGGAAACCGATTTCAGGAGGTAGACAGGAATTGCATGTAAAGCATAGGAAAAGAGGCAGAACGTCCACAATGATGCACTTGGCCAAAAAGGGCGTATGCGTTTTTTCCTGAATATATTCAGGAAAAAACGCATACGCCCTTTTTGGCCAACCAAGAAAGCTTGCAAAGGAAATCTGCACTACAATGACGTCTCACTGCCCCCCGGTCAAAAGGGCCATCTGAAAAAAGTGTAAAATCCAGAAAGGCAGGACAGGCCATGGAGAACTGGGAGCCTTGTTATGCTGGTGGGCGGGATGTAAATTGCCAACAGCCACTCTGGAGAAGTGTATGGTGTTTCCTGAAACATCTAAAAAACAAAGCAACAGAGCCTAGGGCACTTCCACTTATGGTCCTATAGCTTAGGGAAATTAAAATCAAAAAGACACAGCCACCCCAAAGTTTGGGACGGCTCTGTTTACAAGAACCTCGTTTACGGTACAAGTTCAATATCACAGAAAGCAAAAAATGGATAAAGAAGTTGTGGTACTTACGTACAATGTAATATCACTCAGCAATGAAATCTATGTCATCAGGCCCGTAGCAGCATAATGAGTGGATTCAAGTACGATGATTCTAAGTGAAATAAGTCACACAGAAAAAGAAACATCATAAGTTATCACCAATACACGGAATGTAAACTTGCCTACACAGGAACTGAATTAGAAAACAGAAAAGGTTCTCAAATGTAGAAAACCAACTTATGCTTGCTTAAGGGGAAAGGTGAGTTGGGCTGCTGCATGAAACCAGAGATTGAAATTAGCACAGATACCGTTCCATAAGCCAAATATGCAATAGACAAGAGCTACTCCTTGCTCAACGAAGTGGACTCAACACCCCATATTAAACGCCTAAGAATATACCTGACTAGAAATAATCTTAAAACCTACGGATTTATATGTCTCCGAAAGAGAATCAAGCGTGTGTACAGCGGCATAAACGCAGCAGTGATAGGATTGGTGAGGTTCGGTGAGCAAATGCAGACCCTTTGAAGTCATATTGCATGGTACCCATTCCATGGGTCTCAACTCTCCAGGTTTAAGGGATTCTTCCTTCAGCTAAAACATGCATGTGGAACCCAGAGTATGATCCAACGTGTGATCGGGAAACGTGTTCAAATGTGTCTCGTTTTCGTCCCTGGTACTCGGGTGCAACATTCCAGATGCTTTACTAACACTCTCCCCACTTGGAGAGTCAGTGCCTTTAACCTCCTATTTCGCCCAGTTTGTAATTTCTGTGGAAAATGAACAGGAATAGGGAGAACGAAAGAGAGACTAGCTGGAGGTGTCTGGACGGGCAAATTTAACTCTCATTTCCCACCAGGAAGAGGAATTAACCAAAGGCTCAGCGTGCCGTGCCGGAACTACACTAGGGCCTGAAGCAATCCTGCGGTGTTGCGGACAGCTCACAAGAAAACGAGTTGAAGAAACGAGCTCAGGGGCACTGTAATTCACAAACCTGCAGAGTTATAAATGACAGCTATCGTCCAAAAATATATTGAAGTAAGGCTGCCAAGAGGACTTGAAAGCGGGGCAGAATTGCAGGAAATCGATTTCAGGAGGTACACTGGAATTGCATGTAAAGCATAGGAAAAGAGGCAGAACGTCCACAATGATGCACTTGGCCAAAAAGGGCGTATGCGTTCTTTCCTGAATATATTCAGGAAAAAACGCATACGCCCTTTTTGGCCAACCAAGCAAGCTTGCAAAGGAAATCTGCACTACAATGAAGTCTCACTGCCCCCCGGTCAAAAGGGCCATCTGAAAAAAGTGTAAAATCCAGAAAGGCAGGACAGGCCATGGAGAACTGGGAGCCTTGTTATGCTGGTGGGCGGGATGTAAATTGCCAACAGCCACTCTGGAGAAGTGTATGGTGTTTCCTGAAACATCTAAAAAACAAAGCAACAGACCCTAGGGCACTTCCACTTATGGTCCTATAGCTTAGGGAAATTAAAATCAAAAAGACACAGCCACCCCAAAGGTTGGGACGGCTCTGTTTACAAGAAACTCGTTTACGGTACAAGTTCAATATCACAGAAAGCAAAAAATGGATAAAGAAGTTGTGGTACTTACGTACAATGCAATATCACTCAGCAATGAAATCTATGTCATCAGGCCCGTAGCAGCATAATGAGTGGATTCAGGTACGATGATTCTAAGTGAAATAAGTCACACAGAAAAAGAAACATCATAAGATATCACTACTACACGGAATGTAAACTTGGCTACACAGGAACTGAATTACAAAACAGAACAGGGTGTCAAATGTAGAAAACCAACTTATGCTTGCTTAAGGGGAAAGGTGAGTTGGGGTGCTGCATGAAACCAGAGATTGAAATTAGCACAGATACCGTTCCATAAGCCAAATATGCAATAGACAAGAGCTACTCCTTGCTGAACGAAGTGGACTCAACACCCCATATTAAACGCCTAAGAATATACCTGACTAGAAATAATCTTAAAACCTACGGATTTATATGTCTCCGAAAGAGAATCAAGCGTGTGTACAGCGGCATAAACGCAGCAGTGATAGGATTGGTGAGGTTCGGTGAGCAAATGCAGACCCTTTGAAGTCATATTGCATGGTACCCATTCCATGGGTCTCAACTCTCCAGGTTTAAGGGATTCTTCCTTCAGCTAAAACATGCATGTGGAACCCAGAGTATGATCCACCGTGTGATCGGGAAACGTGTTCAAATGTGTCTCGTTTTCGTCCCTGGTACTCGGGTGCAACATTCCAGATGCTTTACTAACACTCTCCCCACTTGGAGAGTCAGTGCCTTTAACCTCCTGTTTGGCCCAGTTTGTAATTTCTGTGAAAAATGAACAGGAATAGGGAGAACGAAAGAGAGACTAGCTGGAGGTGTCTGGACGGGCAAATTTAACTCTCATTTCCCACCAGGAAGAGGAATTAACCAAAGGCTCAGCGTGCCGTGCCGGAACTACACTAGGGCCTGAAGCAATCGTGCGGTGTTGCGGCCAGCTCACAACAAAGCGAGTTGAAGAAACGAGCTCAGGGGCACTGTAATTCACAAACCTGCAGAGTTATAAATGACAGCTATCGTCCAAAAATATATTGAAGTAAGGCTGCCAAGAGGACTTGAAAGCGGGGCAGAATTGCAGGAAATCGATTTCAGGGGGTACACTGGAATTGCATGTAAAGCATAGGAAAAGAGGCAGAACGTCCACAATGATGCACTTGGCCAAAAAGGGCGTATGCGTTCTTTCCTGAATATATTCAGGAAAAAACGCATACGCCCTTTTTGGCCAACCAAGCAAGCTTGCAAAGGAAATCTGCACTACAATGAAGTCTCACTGCCCCCCGGTCAAAAGGGCCATTTGAAAAAAGTGTAAAATCCAGAAAGGCAGGACAGGCCATGGAGAACTGGGAGCCTTGTTATGCTGATGGGCGGGATGTAAATTACCAACAGCCACTCTGGAGAAGTGTATGGTGTTTCCTGAAACATCTAAAAAACTAAGCAACAGAGCCTAGGGCACTTCCACTTATGGTCCTATAGCATAGGGAAATTAAAATCAAAAAGACACAGCCACCCCAAAGTTTGGGACGGCTCTGTTTACAAGAACCTCGTTTACGGTACAAGTTCAATATCACAGAAAGCGAAAAATGGATAAAGAAGTTGTGGTACTTACGTTCAATGCAATATCACTCAGCAATGAAATCTATGTCATGAGGCCCGAAGTAGCATAATGAGTGGATTCAGGTATGATGACTCTAAGTGAAATAAGTCACACAGAAAAAGAAACACCATAAGATATCACTACTACACGGAAGGTAAACTTGGCTACACAAGAACTGAATTACAAAACAGAACAGGGTCTCAAATGTAGAAAACCAACTTATGCTTGCTTAAGGGAAAGGTGAGTTGGGGTGCTGCATGAAACCAGAGATTGAAATTAGCACAGATACCGTTCCATAAGCCAAATATGCAATAGACAAGAGCTACTCCTTGCTGAACGAAGTGGACTCAACACCCCATATTAAACGCCTAAGAATATACCTGACTAGAAATAATCTTAAAACCTACGGATTTATATGTCTCCGAAAGAGAATCAAGTGTGTGTACAGCAGCATAAACGCAGCAGTGATAGGATTGGTGAGGTTCGGTGAGCAAATGCAGACCCTTTGAAGTCATATTGCATGGTCCCATTCCATGGGTCTCAACTCTCCAGGTTTAAGGGATTCTTCCTTCAGCTAAAACATGCATGTGGAACCCAGAGTATGATCCACCGTGTGATCGGGAAACGTGTTCAAATGTGTCTCGTTTTCGTCCCCTGGTACTCGAGTGCAACATTCCAGATGCTTTACTAACACTCTCCCCACTTGGAGAGTCAGTGCCTTTAACCTCCTGTTTGGCCCAGTTTGCAATTTCTGTGGAAAATGAACAGGAATAGGGAGAACGAAAGAGAGACTAGCTGGAGGTGTCTGGACGGGCAAATTTAACTCTCATTTCCCACCAGGAAGAGGAATTAACCAAAGGCTCAGCGTGCCGTGCCGGAACTAAACTAGGGCCTGAAGCAATCCTGCGGTGTTGCGGCCAGCTCACAAGAAAGTGACTTGAAGAAAGGAGCTCAGGGGCACTGTAATTCACAAACCTGCACAGTTATAAATGACAGCTATCGTCCAAAAATATATTGAAGTAAGGCTGCCAAGAGGACTTGAAAGTGGGGCAGAATTGCAGGAAACCGATTTCAGGAGGTAGACTGGAATTGCATGTAAAGCATAGGAAAAGAGGCAGAACGTCCACAATGATGCACTTGGCCAAAAAGGGCGTATGCGTTTTTTCCTGAATATATTCAGGAAAAAACGCATACGCACTCTTTGGCCAACCAAGCAAGCTTGCAAAGGATATCTGCACTACAATGAAGTCTCACTGCCCCCGGGTCAAAAGGGCCATCTGAAAAAAGTGTAAAATCCAGAAAGGCAGGACAGGCCATGGAGAACTGGGAGCCTTGTTATGCTGATGGGCGGGATGTAAATTGCCAACAGCCACTCTGGAGAAGTGTATGGTGTTTCCTGAAACATCTAAAAAACAAAGCAACAGAGCCTAGGGCACTTCCACTTATGGTCCTATAGCTTAGGGAAATTAAAATCAAAAAGACACGGTCACCCCAAAGTTTGGGACGGCTCTGTTTACAGAACCTCGTTTACAGTACAAGTTCAATATCACAGAAAGCAAAAAATGGATAAAGAAGTTGTGGTACTTACGTACAATGCAATATCACTCAGCAATGAACTCTATGTCATCAGGCCCGTAGCAGCATAATGAGTGGATGCAGGTATGATGAGTCTAAGTGAAATAAGTCACACAGAAAAAGAAACATCATAAGATATCACTACTACACGGAATGTAAACTTGGCTACACAGGAACTGAATTACAAAACAGAACAGGGTCTCAAATGTAGAAAACCAACTTATGCTTGCTTAAGGGGAAAGGTGAGTTGGGGTGCTGCATAAAACCAGAGATTGAAATTAGCACAGATACCGTTCCATAAGCCAAATATGTAATAGACAAGAGCTACTCCTTGCTGAACGAAGTGGACTCAACACCCCATATTAAACGCTTAAAAATACACCTGACTAGAAATAATCTTAAAAACTACGGATTTATATGTCTCCGAAAGAGAATCAAGCGTGTGTACAGCGGCATAAACGCAGCAGTGATAGGATTGGTGAGGTTCAGTGAGCAAATGCAGACCCTTTGAAGTCATATTGCATGGTACCCATTCCATGGGTCTCAACTCTCCAAGTTTAAGGGATTCTTCCTTCAGCTAAAACATGCATGTGGAACACAGAGTATGATCCACGGTGTGAATGGGAAACGTGTTCAAATGTGTCTCAGTTTTCGTCCCCTGGTACTCGGGTGCAACACTCCAGACGCTTTACTAACACTCTCCCCACTTGGAGAGTCAGTGCCTTTAACCTCCTGTATGGCCCAGTTTGCAATTTCTGCGGAAAATGTACAGGAATAGGGAGAACCAATGAGAAACTAGCTGGAGGTGTCTGGACGGGCAAATTTAACTCTCATTTCCCACCAGGAAGAGGAATTAACCAAAGGCTCAGCGTGCCGTGCCGGAACCACACTAGGGCCTGAAGCAATCCTGCGGTGTTGCGGCCAGCTCACAAGAAAACGAGTTGAAGAAACGAGCTCAGGGGCACTGTAATTCACAAACCTGCAGAGTTATAAATGACGGCTATCGTCCAAAAATATATTGAAGTAAGGCTGCCAAGAGGACTTGAAAGCGGGGCAGAATTGCAGGAAACCGATTTCAGGAGGTAGACGGGAATTGCATGTAAAGCATAGGAAAAGAGGCAGAACGTCCAAAATGATGCACTTGGCCAAAAAGGGCGTATGCGTTCTTTCCTGAATATATTCAGGAAAAAACGCATACGCCCTTTTTGGCCAACCAAGCAAGCTTGCAAAGGAAATCTGCACTACAATGAAGTCTCACTGCCCCCCGGTCAAAAGGGCCATCTGAAAAAAGTGTAAAATCCAGAAAGGCAGGACAGGCCATGGAGAACTTGGAGCCTTGTTATGCTGATGGGCGGGATGTAAATTGCCAACAGCCACTCTGGAGAAGTGTATGGTGTTTCCTGAAACATCTAAAAAACTAAGCAACAGAGCCTAGGGCACTTCCACTTATGGTCCTATAGCTTAGGGAAATTAAAATCAAAAAGACACAGCCACCCCAAAGTTTGGGACGGCTCTGTTTACAAGAACCTCGTTTACGGTACAAGTTCAATATCACAGAAAGCGAAAAATTGATAAAGAAGTTGTGGTACTTACGTTCAATGCAATATCACTCAGCAATGAAATCTATGTCATCAGGCCCGAAGTAGCATAATGAGTGGATTCAGGTATGATGATTCTAAGTGAAATAAGTCACACAGAAAAAGAAACACCATAAGATATCACTACTACACGGAATGTAAACTTGGCTACACAAGAACTGAATTACAAAACAGAACAGGGTCTCAAATGTAGAAAACCAACTTATGCTTGCTTGAGGGGAAAGGTGAGTTGGGGTGCTGCATGAAACCAGAGATTGAAATTAGCACAGATACCATTCCATAAGCCAAATATGTAATAGACAAGAGCTACTCCTTGCTCAACGAAGTGGACTCAACACCCCATATTAAACGCCTAAGAATATACCTGACTAGTAAGAATATTAAAACCTACCGATTTATATGTCTCCCAAAGAGAATCAAGCGTGTGTACAGCGGCATAAACGCAGCAGTGATAGGATTGGTGAGGTTCGGTGAGCAAATGCAGACCCTTTGAAGTCATATTGCATGGTACCCATTCCATGGGTCTCAACTCTCCAAGTTTAAGGGATTATTCCTTCAGCTAAAACATGCATGTGGAACACAGAGTATGATCCACCGTGTGATCAGGAAACGTGTTCAAATGTGTCTCAGTTTTCTTCCCCTGGTACTCGGGTGCAACACTCCAGACGCTTTACTAACACTCTCTCCACTTGGAGAGTCAGTGCCTTTAACCTCCTGTATGGCCCAGTTTGCAATTTCTGCGGAAAATGTACAGGAATAGGGAGAACCAATGATAAACTAGCTGGAGGTGTCTGGACGGGCAAATTTAACTCTCATTTCCCACCAGGAAGAGGAATTAACCAAAGGCTCAGCGTGCCGTGCCGGAACCACACTAGGGCCTGAAGCAATCCTGCGGTGTTGCGGCCAGCTCACAAAAAAGCGAGTTGAAGAAAGGAGCTCAGGGGCACTGTAATTCACAAACCTGCAGAGTTATAAATGACAGCTATCGTCCAAAAATATATTGAAGTAAGGCTGCCAAGAGGACTTGAAAGTGGTGCAGAATTGCACGAAACCGATTTCAGGAGGTAGACTGGAATTGCATGTAAAGCATAGGAAAAGAGGCAGAACGTCCACAATGATGCACTTGGCCAAAAAGGGCGTATGCGTTTTTTCCTGAATATATTCAGGAAAAAACGCATACG
Organism: Leucopleurus acutus; assembly: GCF_964270905.1. NCBI lineage: Eukaryota > Metazoa > Chordata > Mammalia > Artiodactyla > Delphinidae > Leucopleurus > Leucopleurus acutus. The sequence continues at coordinate 95,585,175 of NC_139142.1, read as the reverse complement.
CCCTTTTTGGCCAACCAAGAAAGCTTGCAAAGGAAATCTGCACTACAATGAAGTCTCACTGCCGCCCAGTCAAAAGGGCCATCTGAAAAATGTGTAAAATCCAGAAAGGCAGGACAGGCCATGGAGAACTGGGAGCCTTGTTATGCTGATGGGCGGGATGTAAATTGCCAACAGCCACTCTGGAGAAGTGTATGGTGTTTCCTGAAACATCTAAAAAACAAAGCAACAGACCCTAGGGCACTTCCACTTATGGTCCTATAGCTTAGGGAAATTAAAATCAAAAAGACACAGCCACCCCAAAGTTTGGGACGGCTCTGTTTACAAGAACCTCGTTTATGGTACAAGTTCAATATCACAGAAAGCGAAAAATGGATAAAGAAGTTGTGGTACTTACGTACAATGCAATATCACTCAGCAATGAAATCTATGTCATCAGGCCCGTAGCAGCATAATGAGTGGATTCAGGTACGATGATTCTAAGTGAAATAAGTCACACAGAAAAAGAAACATCATAAGATATCACCAATACACGGAATGTAAACTTGGCTACAAAGGAACTGAATTACAAAACAGAACAGGGTCTCAAATGTAGAAAACCAACTTATGCTTGCTTAAGGGGAAAGGTGAGTTGGGGTGCTGCATGAAACCAGAGATTGAAATTAGCACAGATACCGTTCCATAAGCCAAATATGCAATAGACAAGAGCTACTCCTTGCTGAACGAAGTGGACTCAACACCCCATATTAAACGCCTAAGAATATACCTGACTAGAAATAATCTTAAAACCTACGGATTTATATGTCTCCGAAAGAGAATCAAGCGTGTGTACAGCGGCATAAACGCAGCAGTGATAGGATTGGTGAGGTTCGGTGAGCAAATGCAGACCCTTTGAAGTCATATTGCATGGTCCCATTCCATGGGTCTCAACTCTCCAGGTTTAAGGGATTCTTCCTTCAGCTAAAACATGCATGTGGAACCCAGAGTATGATCCACCGTGTGATCGGGAAACGTGTTCAAATGTGTCTCGTTTTCGTCCCCTGGTACTCGAGTGCAACATTCCAGATGCTTTACTAACACTCTCCCCACTTGGAGAGTCAGTGCCTTTAACCTCCTGTTTGGCCCAGTTTGCAATTTCTGTGGAAAATGAACAGGAATAGGGAGAACGAAAGAGAGACTAGCTGGAGGTGTCTGGACGGGCAAATTTAACTCTCATTTCCCACCAGGAAGAGGAATTAACCAAAGGCTCAGCGTGCCGTGCCGGAACTACACTAGGGCCTGAAGCAATCCTGCGGTGTTGCGGCCAGCTCACAAGAAAGTGAGTTGAAGAAAGGAGCTCAGGGGCACTGTAATTCACAAACCTGCACAGTTATAAATGACAGCTATCGTCCAAAAATATATTGAAGTAAGGCTGCCAAGAGGACTTGAAAGTGGGGCAGAATTGCAGGAACCGATTTCAGGAGGTAGACTGGAATTGCATGTAAAGCATAGGAAAAGAGGCAGAACGTCCACAATGATGCACTTGGCCAAAAAGGGCGTATGCGTTTTTTCGGAAAAAACGCATACGCACTTTTTGGCCAACCAAGCTAGCTTGCAAATGATATCTGCACTACAATGAAGTCTCACTGCCCCCGGGTCAAAAGGGCCATCTGAAAAAAGTGTAAAATCCAGAAAGGCAGGACAGGCCATGGAGAACTGGGAGCCTTGTTATGCTGATGGGCGGGATGTAAATTGCCAACAGCCACTCTGGAGAAGTGTATGGTGTTTCCTGAAACATCTAAAAAACAAAGCAACAGAGCCTAGGGCACTTCCACTTATGGTCCTATAGCTTAGGGAAATTAAAATCAAAAAGACACGGTCACCCCAAAGTTTGGGACGGCTCTGTTTACAGAACCTCGTTTACAGTACAAGTTCAATATCACAGAAAGCAAAAAATGGATAAAGAAGTTGTGGTACTTACGTACAATGCAATATCACTCAGCAATGAACTCTATGTCATCAGGCCCGTAGCAGCATAATGAGTGGATGCAGGTATGATGAGTCTAAGTGAAATAAGTCACACAGAAAAAGAAACATCATAAGATATCACTACTACACGGAATGTAAACTTGGCTACACAGGAACTGAATTACAAAACAGAACAGGGTCTCAAATGTAGAAAACCAACTTATGCTTGCTTAAGGGGAAAGGTGAGTTGGGGTGCTGCATAAAACCAGAGATTGAAATTAGCACAGATACCGTTCCATAAGCCAAATATGTAATAGACAAGAGCTACTCCTTGCTGAACGAAGTGGACTCAACACCCCATATTAAACGCTTAAAAATACACCTGACTAGAAATAATCTTAAAAACTACGGATTTATATGTCTCCGAAAGAGAATCAAGCGTGTGTACAGCGGCATAAACGCAGCAGTGATAGGATTGGTGAGGTTCAGTGAGCAAATGCAGACCCTTTGAAGTCATATTGCATGGTACCCATTCCATGGGTCTCAACTCTCCAAGTTTAAGGGATTCTTCCTTCAGCTAAAACATGCATGTGGAACCCAGAGTATGATCCACGGTGTGATCGGGAAACGTGTTCAAATGTGTCTCAGTTTTCGTCCCCTGGTACTCGGGTGCAACACTCCAGACGCTTTACTAACACTCTCCCCACTTGGAGAGTCAGTGCCTTTAACCTCCTGTATGGCCCAGTTTGCAATTTCTGCGGAAAATGTACAGGAATAGGGAGAACCAATGAGAAACTAGCTGGAGGTGTCTGGACGGGCAAATTTAACTCTCATTTCCCACCAGGAAGAGGAATTAACCAAAGGCTCAGCGTGCCGTGCCGGAACCACACTAGGGCCTGAAGCAATCCTGCGGTGTTGCGGCCAGCTCACAAGAAAACGAGTTGAAGAAACGAGCTCAGGGGCACTGTAATTCACAAACCTGCAGAGTTATAAATGACGGCTATCGTCCAAAAATATATTGAAGTAAGGCTGCCAAGAGGACTTGAAAGCGGGGCAGAATTGCAGGAAACCGATTTCAGGAGGTAGACGGGAATTGCATGTAAAGCATAGGAAAAGAGGCAGAACGTCCACAATGATGCACTTGGCCAAAAAGGGCGTATGCGTTCTTTCCTGAATATATTCAGGAAAAAACGCATACGCCCTTTTTGGCCAACCAAGCAAGCTTGCAAAGGAAATCTGCACTACAATGAAGTCTCACTGCCCCCCGGTCAAAAGGGCCATCTGAAAAAAGTGTAAAATCCAGAAAGGCAGGACAGGCCATGGAGAACTTGGAGCCTTGTTATGCTGATGGGCGGGATGTAAATTGCCAACAGCCACTCTGGAGAAGTGTATGGTGTTTCCTGAAACATCTAAAAAACTAAGCAACAGAGCCTAGGGCACTTCCACTTATGGTCCTATAGCTTAGGGAAATTAAAATCAAAAAGACACAGCCACCCCAAAGTTTGGGACGGCTCTGTTTACAAGAACCTCGTTTACGGTACAAGTTCAATATCACAGAAAGCGAAAAATGGATAAAGAAGTTGTGGTACTTACGTTCAATGCAATATCACTCAGCAATGAAATCTATGTCATCAGGCCCGAAGTAGCATAATGAGTGGATTCAGGTATGATGATTCTAAGTGAAATAAGTCACACAGAAAAAGAAACACCATAAGATATCACTACTACACGGAATGTAAACTTGGCTACACAAGAACTGAATTACAAAACAGAACAGGGTCTCAAATGTAGAAAACCAACTTATGCTTGCTTGAGGGGAAAGGTGAGTTGGGGTGCTGCATGAAACCAGAGATTGAAATTAGCACAGATACCGTTCCATAAGCCAAATATGTAATAGACAAGAGCTACTCCTTGCTCAACGAAGTGGACTCAACACCCCATATTAAATGCCTAAGAATATACCTGACTAGTAAGAATATTAAAACCTACCGATTTATATGTCTCCCAAAGAGAATCAAGCGTGTGTACAGCGGCATAAACGCAGCAGTGATAGGATTGGTGAGGTTCGGTGAGCAAATGCAGACCCTTTGAAGTCATATTGCATGGTACCCATTCCATGGGTCTCAACTCTCCAAGTTTAAGGGATTATTCCTTCAGCTAAAACATGCATGTGGAACACAGAGTATGATCCACCGTGTGATCAGGAAACGTGTTCAAATGTGTCTCAGTTTTCTTCCCCTGGTACTCGGGTGCAACACTCCAGACGCTTTACTAACACTCTCTCCACTTGGAGAGTCAGTGCCTTTAACCTCCTGTATGGCCCAGTTTGCAATTTCTGCGGAAAATGTACAGGAATAGGGAGAACCAATGATAAACTAGCTGGAGGTGTCTGGACGGGCAAATTTAACTCTCATTTCCCACCAGGAAGAGGAATTAACCAAAGGCTCAGCGTGCCGTGCCGGAACCACACTAGGGCCTGAAGCAATCCTGCGGTGTTGCGGCCAGCTCACAAAAAAGCGAGTTGAAGAAAGGAGCTCAGGGGCACTGTAATTCACAAACCTGCAGAGTTATAAATGACAGCTATCGTCCAAAAATATATTGAAGTAAGGCTGCCAAGAGGACTTGAAAGTGGTGCAGAATTGCACGAAACCGATTTCAGGAGGTAGACTGGAATTGCATGTAAAGCATAGGAAAAGAGGCAGAACGTCCACAATGATGCACTTGGCCAAAAAGGGCGTATGCGTTTTTTCCTGAATATATTCAGGAAAAAACGCATACGCCCTTTTTGGCCAACCAAGAAAGCTTGCAAAGGAAATCTGCACTACAATGAAGTCTCACTGCCGCCCAGTCAAAAGGGCCATCTGAAAAATGTGTAAAATCCAGAAAGGCAGGACAGGCCATGGAGAACTGGGAGCCTTGTTATGCTGATGGGCGGGATGTAAATTGCCAACAGCCACTCTGGAGAAGTGTATGGTGTTTCCTGAAACATCTAAAAAACAAAGCAACAGACCCTAGGGCACTTCCACTTATGGTCCTATAGCTTAGGGAAATTAAAATCAAAAAGACACAGCCACCCCAAAGTTTGGGACGGCTCTGTTTACAAGAACCTCGTTTATGGTACAAGTTCAATATCACAGAAAGCGAAAAATGGATAAAGAAGTTGTGGTACTTACGTACAATGCAATATCACTCAGCAATGAAATCTATGTCATCAGGCCCGTAGCAGCATAATGAGTGGATTCAGGTACGATGATTCTAAGTGAAATAAGTCACACAGAAAAAGAAACATCATAAGATATCACCAATACACGGAATGTAAACTTGGCTACAAAGGAACTGAATTACAAAACAGAACAGGGTCTCAAATGTAGAAAACCAACTTATGCTTGCTTAAGGGGAAAGGTGAGTTGGGGTGCTGCATGAAACCAGAGATTGAAATTAGCACAGATACCGTTCCATAAGCCAAATATGCAATAGACAAGAGCTACTCCTTGCTGAACGAAGTGGACTCAACACCCCATATTAAACGCCTAAGAATATACCTGACTAGAAATAATCTTAAAACCTACGGATTTATATGTCTCCGAAAGAGAATCAAGCGTGTGTACAGCGGCATAAACGCAGCAGTGATAGGATTGGTGAGGTTCGGTGAGCAAATGCAGACCCTTTGAAGTCATATTGCATGGTCCCATTCCATGGGTCTCAACTCTCCAGGTTTAAGGGATTCTTCCTTCAGCTAAAACATGCATGTGGAACCCAGAGTATGATCCACCGTGTGATCGGGAAACGTGTTCAAATGTGTCTCGTTTTCGTCCCCTGGTACTCGAGTGCAACATTCCAGATGCTTTACTAACACTCTCCCCACTTGGAGAGTCAGTGCCTTTAACCTCCTGTTTGGCCCAGTTTGCAATTTCTGTGGAAAATGAACAGGAATAGGGAGAACGAAAGAGAGACTAGCTGGAGGTGTCTGGACGGGCAAATTTAACTCTCATTTCCCACCAGGAAGAGGAATTAACCAAAGGCTCAGCGTGCCGTGCCGGAACTACACTAGGGCCTGAAGCAATCCTGCGGTGTTGCGGCCAGCTCACAAGAAAGTGAGTTGAAGAAAGGAGCTCAGGGGCACTGTAATTCACAAACCTGCACAGTTATAAATGACAGCTATCGTCCAAAAATATATTGAAGTAAGGCTGCCAAGAGGACTTGAAAGTGGGGCAGAATTGCAGGAACCGATTTCAGGAGGTAGACTGGAATTGCATGTAAAGCATAGGAAAAGAGGCAGAACGTCCACAATGATGCACTTGGCCAAAAAGGGCGTATGCGTTTTTTCGGAAAAAACGCATACGCACTTTTTGGCCAACCAAGCTAGCTTGCAAATGATATCTGCACTACAATGAAGTCTCACTGCCCCCGGGTCAAAAGGGCCATCTGAAAAAAGTGTAAAATCCAGAAAGGCAGGACAGGCCATGGAGAACTGGGAGCCTTGTTATGCTGATGGGCGGGATGTAAATTGCCAACAGCCACTCTGGAGAAGTGTATGGTGTTTCCTGAAACATCTAAAAAACAAAGCAACAGAGCCTAGGGCACTTCCACTTATGGTCCTATAGCTTAGGGAAATTAAAATCAAAAAGACACGGTCACCCCAAAGTTTGGGACGGCTCTGTTTACAGAACCTCGTTTACAGTACAAGTTCAATATCACAGAAAGCAAAAAATGGATAAAGAAGTTGTGGTACTTACGTACAATGCAATATCACTCAGCAATGAAATCTATGTCATCAGGCCCGTAGCAGCATAATGAGTGGATGCAGGTATGATGAGTCTAAGTGAAATAAGTCACACAGAAAAAGAAACATCATAAGATATCACTACTACACGGAATGTAAACTTGGCTACACAGGAACTGAATTACAAAACAGAACAGGGTCTCAAATGTAGAAAACCAACTTATGCTTGCTTAAGGGGAAAGGTGAGTTGGGGTGCTGCATAAAACCAGAGATTGAAATTAGCACAGATACCGTTCCATAAGCCAAATATGTAATAGACAAGAGCTACTCCTTGCTCAACGAAGTGGACTCAACACCCCATATTAAACGCTTAAAAATACACCTGACTAGAAATAATCTTAAAAACTACGGATTTATATGTCTCCGAAAGAGAATCAAGCGTGTGTACAGCGGCATAAACGCAGCAGTGATAGGATTGGTGAGGTTCAGTGAGCAAATGCAGACCCTTTGAAGTCATATTGCATGGTACCCATTCCATGGGTCTCAACACTCCAAGTTTAAGGGATTCTTCCTTCAGCTAAAACATGCATGTGGAACCCAGAGTATGATCCACCATGTGATCGGGAAACGTGTTCAAATGTGTCTCAGTTTTCGTCCCCTGGTACTCGGGTGCAACACTCCAGACGCTTTACTAACACTCTCCCCACTTGGAGAGTCAGTGCCTTTAACATCCTGTATGGCCCAGTTTGCAATTTCTGCGGAAAATGTACAGGAATAGGGAGAACCAATGAGAAACTACCTGGAGGTGTCTGGACGGGCAAATTTAACTCTCATTTCCCACCAGAAAGAGGAATTAACCAAAGGCTCAGCATGCCGTGCCGGAACCACACTAGGGCCTGAAACAATCCTGCGGTGTTGCGGCCAGCTCACAAGAAAGCGAGTTGAAGAAAGGAGCTCAGGGGCACTGTAATTCACAAACCTGCAGAGTTATAAATGACAGCTATCGTCCAAAAATATATTGAAGTAAGGTTGCCAAGAGGACTTGAAAGCGGGGCAGAATTGCAGGAAACCGATTTCAGGAGGTAGACGGGAATTGCATGTAAAGCATAGGAAAAGAGGCAGAACGTCCACAATGATGCACTTGGCCAAAAAGGGCGTATGTGTACTTTCCTGAATATATTCAAGAAAAAACGCATACGCCCTTTTTGGCCAACCAAGCAGGCTTGCAAAGGAAATCTACACTACAATGAAGTCTCACTGTCCCCGGGTCAAAAGGGCCATATGAAAAAAGTGTAATATCCAGAAAGGCAGGACAGGCCATGGAGAACTGGGAGCCTTGTTATGCTGATGGGCGGGATGTAAATTGCCAACAGCCACTCTGGAGAAGTGTATGGTGTTTCCTGAAACATCTAAAAAACAAAGCAACAGAGCCTAGGGCACTTCCACTTATGGTCCTATAGCTTAGGGAAATTAAAATCAAAAAGACACAGCCACCCCAAACTTTGGGACGGCTCTGTTTACAAGAACCTCGTTTATGGTACAAGTTCAATATCACAGAAAGCGAAAAATGGATACAGAAGTTGTGGTACTTACGTACAATGCAATATCACTCAGCAATGAAATCTATGTCATCAGGCCCGTAGCAGCATAATGAGTGGATTCAGGTACGATGATTCTAAGTGAAATAAGTCACACAGAAAAAGAAACATCATAAGATATCACCAATACACGGGATGTAAACTTGGCTATAAAGGAACTGAATTACAAAACAGAACAGGGTCTCAAATGTAGAAAACCAACTTATGCTTGCTTAAGGGGAAAGGTGAGTTGGGGTGCTGCATGAAACCAGAGATTGAAATTAGCACAGATACCGTTCCATAAGCCAAATATGTAATAGACAAGAGCTACTCCTTGCTCAACGAAGTGGACTCAACACCCCATATTAAACGCTTAAGAATACACCTGACTAGAAATAATCTTAAAAACTACGGATTTATATGTCTCCGAAAGAGAATCAAGCGTGTGTACAGCGGCATAAACGCAGCAGTGATAGGATTGGTGAGGTTCGGTGAGCAAATGCAGACCCTTTGAAGTCATATTGCATGGTACCCATTCCATGGGTCTCAACTCTCCAGGTTTAAGGGATTCTTCCTTCAGCTAAAACATGCATGTGGAACACAGATTATGATCCACCGTGTGATCAGGAAACGTGTTCAAATGTGTCTCAGTTTTCGTCCCCTGGTACTCGGGTGCAACACTCCAGACGCTCTACTAACACTCTCCCCACTTCGAGAGTCAGTGCCTTTAACCTCCTGTATGGCCCAGTTTGCAATTTCTGCGGAAAATGTACAGGAATAGGGAGAACCAATGAGAAACTAGCTGGAGGTGTCTGGACGGGCAAATTTAACTCTCATTTCCCACCAGAAAGAGGAATTAACCAAAGGCTCAGCATGCCGTGCCGGAACCACACTAGGGCCTGAAGCAATCCTGCGGTGTTGCGGCCAGCTCACAAGAAAGCGAGTTGAAGAAAGGAGCTCAGGGGCAGTGTAATTCTCAAACCTGCAGAGTTATAAATGACAGCTATCGTCCAAAAATTTATTGAAGTAAGGCTGCCAAGAGGACTTGAAAGCGGGGCAGAATTGCAGGAAACCGATTTCAGGAGGTAGACAGGAATTGCATGTAAAGCATAGGAAAAGAGGCAGAACGTCCACAATGATGCACTTGGCCAAAAAGGGCGTATGCGTTTTTTCCTGAATATATTCAGGAAAAAACGCATACGCCCTTTTTGGCCAACCAAGAAAGCTTGCAAAGGAAATCTGCACTACAATGAAGTCTCACTGCCCCCCGGTCAAAAGGGCCATCTGAAAAAAGTGTAAAATCCAGAAAGGCAGGACAGGCCATGGAGAACTGGGAGCCTTGTTATGCTGGTGGGCGGGATGTAAATTGCCAACAGCCACTCTGGAGAAGTGTATGGTGTTTCCTGAAACATCTAAAAAACAAAGCAACAGAGCCTAGGGCACTTCCACTTATGGTCCTATAGATTAGGGAAATTAAAATCAAAAAGACACAGCCACCCCAAAGTTTGGGACGGCTCTGTTTACAAGAACCTCGTTTACGGTACAAGTTCAATATCACAGAAAGCAAAAAATGGATAAAGAAGTTGTGGTACTTACGTACAATGTAATATCACTCAGCAATGAAATCTATGTCATCAGGCCCGTAGCAGCATAATGAGTGGATTCAAGTACGATGATTCTAAGTGAAATAAGTCACACAGAAAAAGAAACATCATAAGTTATCACCAATACACGGAATGTAAACTTGCCTACACAGGAACTGAATTAGAAAACAGAAAAGGTTCTCAAATGTAGAAAACCAACTTATGCTTGCTTAAGGGGAAAGGTGAGTTGGGGTGCTGCATGAAACCAGAGATTGAAATTAGCACAGATACCGTTCCATAAGCCAAATATGCAATAGACTAGAGCTACTCCTTGCTCAACGAAGTGGACTCAACACCCCATATTAAACGCCTAAGAATATACCTGACTAGAAATAATCTTAAAACCTACGGATTTATATGTCTCCGAAAGAGAATCAAGCGTGTGTACAGCGGCATAAACGCAGCAGTGATAGGATTGGTGAGGTTCGGTGAGCAAATGCAGACCCTTTGAAGTCATACTGCATGGTACCCATTCCATGGGTCTCAACTCTCCAGGTTTAAGGGATTCTTCCTTCAGCTAAAACATGCATGTGGAACCCAGAGTATGATCCACCGTGTGATCGGGAAACGTGTTCAAATGTGTCTCGTTTTCGTCCCTGGTACTCGGGTGCAACATTCCAGATGCTTTACTAACACTCTCCCCACTTGGAGAGTCAGTGCCTTTAACCTCCTGTTTGGCCCAGTTTGTAATTTCTGTGGAAAATGAACAGGAATAGGGAGAACGAAAGAGAGACTAGCTGGAGGTGTCTGGACGGGCAAATTTAACTCTCATTTCCCACCAGGAAGAGGAATTAACCAAAGGCTCAGCGTGCCGTGCCGGAACTACACTAGGGCCTGAAGCAATCCTGCGGTGTTGCGGACAGCTCACAAGAAAGCGAGTTGAAGAAACGAGCTCAGGGGCACTGTAATTCACAAACCTGCAGAGTTATAAATGACAGCTATCGTCCAAAAATATATTGAAGTAAGGCTGCCAAGAGGACTTGAAAGCGGGGCAGAATTGCAGGAAATCGATTTCAGGAGGTACACTGGAATTGCAAGTAAAGCATAGGAAAAGAGGCAGAACGTCCACAATGATGCACTTGGCCAAAAAGGGCGTATGCGTTTTTTCCTGAATATATTCAGGAAAAAACGCATACGCCCTTTTTGGCCAACCAAGCAAGCTTGCAAAGGATATCTGCACTACAATGAAGTCTCACTGCCCCCCGGTCAAAAGGGCCATCTGAAAAAAGTGTAAAATCCAGAAAGGCAGGACAGGCCATGGAGAACTGGGAGCCTTGTTATGCTGATGGGCGGGATGTAAATTGCCAACAGCCACTCTGGAGAAGTGTATGGTGTTTCCTGAAACATCTAAAAAACAAAGCAACAGAGCCTAGGGCACTTCCACTTATGGTCCTATAGCTTAGGGAAATTAAAATCAAAAAGACACAGTCACCCCAAAGTTTGGGACGGCTCTGTTTACAAGAACCTCGTTTACGGTACAAGTTCAATATCACAGAAAGCGAAAAATGGATAAAGAAGTTGTGGTACTTATGTACAATGCAATATCACTCAGCAATGAAATCTATGTCATCAGGCCCGTAGCAGCATAATGAGTGGATTCAGGTATGATGATTCTAAGTGAAATAAGTCACACAGGAAAAGAAACACCATAAGATATCACTACTACACGGAAGGTAAACTTGGCTACACAAGAACTGAATTACAAAACAGAACAGGGTCTCAAATGTAGAAAACCAACTTATGCTTGCTTAAGGGGAAAGGTGAGTTGGGGTGCTGCATGAAACCAGAGATTGAAATTAGCACAGATACCATTCCATAAGCCAAATATGCAATAGACAAGAGCTACTCCTTGCTCAACGAAGTGGACTCAACACCCCATATTAAACGCCTAAGAATATACCTGACTAGAAATAATCTTAAAACCTACAGATTTATATGTCTCCGAAAGAGAATCAAGCGTGTGTACAGGGGCATAAACACAGCAGTGATAGGATTTGTGAGGTTCGGTGAGCAAATGCAGACCCTTTGAAGTCATATTGCATGGTACCCATTCCATGGGTCTCAACTCTCCAGGTTTAAGGGATTCTTCCTTCAGCTAAAACATGCATGTGGAACCCAGAGTATGATCCACCGTGTGATCGGGAAACGTGTTCAAATGTGTCTCGTTTTCGTCCCTGGTACTCGGGTGCAACATTCCAGATGCTTTACTAACACTCTCCCCACTTGGAGAGTCAGTGCATTTAACCTCCTGTTTGGCCCAGTTTGTAATTTCTGTGGAAAATGAACAGGAATAGGGAGAACAAAAGAGAGACTATCTGGAGGTGTCTGGACGGGCAAATTTAACTCTCATTTCCCACCAGGAAGAGGAATTAACCAAAGGCTCAGCGTGCCGTGCCGGAACTACACTAGGGCCTGAAGCAATCCTGCGGTGTTGCGGCCAGCTCACAAGAAAACGAGTTGAAGAAACGAGCTCAGGGGCACTGTAATTCACAAACCTGCAGAGTTATAAATGACAGCTATCGTCCAAAAATATATTGAAGTAAGGCTGCCAAGAGGACTTGAAAGCGGGGCAGAATTGCAGGAAATCGATTTCAGGGGGTACACTGGAATTGCATGTAAAGCATAGGAAAAGAGGCAGAATGTCCACAATGATGCACTTGGCCAAAAAGGGCGTATGCGTTTTTTCCTGAATATATTCAGGAAAAAACGCATACGCCCTTTTTGGCCAACCAAGCAAGCTTGCAAAGGAAATCTGCACTACAATGAAGTCTCACTGCCCCCCGGTCAAAAGGGCCATCTGAAAAAAGTGTAAAATCCAGAAAGGCAGGACAGGCCATGGAGAACTGGGAGCCTTGTTATGCTGATGGGCGGGATGTAAATTGCCAACAGCCACTCTGGAGAAGTGTATGGTGTTTCCTGAAACATCTAAAAAACAAAGCAACAGAGCCTAGGGCACTTCCACTTATGGTCCTATAGCTTAGGGAAATTAAAATCAAAAAGACACAGCCACCCCAAAGTTTGGGACGGCTCTGTTTACAAGAACCTCGTTTACGGTACAAGTTCAATATCACAGAAAGCAAAAAATGGATAAAGAAGTTGTGGTACTTACGTACAATGTAATATCACTCAGCAATGAAATCTATGTCATCAGGCCCGTAGCAGCATAATGAGTGGATTCAAGTACGATGATTCTAAGTGAAATAAGTCACACAGAAAAAGAAACATCATAAGTTATCACCAATACACGGAATGTAAACTTGCCTACACAGGAACTGAATTAGAAAACAGAAAAGGTTCTCAAATGTAGAAAACCAACTTATGCTTGCTTAAGGAGAAAGGTGAGTTGGGGTGCTGCATGAAACCAGAGATTGAAATTAGCACAGATACCGTTCCATAAGCCAAATATGCAATAGACAAGAGCTACTCCTTGCTCAACGAAGTGGACTCAACACCCCATATTAAACGCCTAAGAATATACCTGACTAGAAATAATCTTAAAACCTACGGATTTATATGTCTCCGAAAGAGAATCAAGCGTGTGTACAGCGGCATAAACGCAGCAGTGATAGGATTGGTGAGGTTCGGTGAGCAAATGCAGACCCTTTGAAGTCATATTGCATGGTACCCATTCCATGGGTCTCAACTCTCCAGGTTTAAGGGATTCTTCCTTCAGCTAAAACATGCATGTGGAACCCAGAGTATGATCCAACGTGTGATCGGGAAACGTGTTCAAATGTGTCTCGTTTTCGTCCCTGGTACTCGGGTGCAACATTCCAGATGCTTTACTAACACTCTCCCCACTTGGAGAGTCAGTGCCTTTAACCTCCTATTTCGCCCAGTTTGTAATTTCTGTGGAAAATGAACAGGAATAGGGAGAACGAAAGAGAGACTAGCTGGAGGTGTCTGGACGGGCAAATTTAACTCTCATTTCCCACCAGGAAGAGGAATTAACCAAAGGCTCAGCGTGCCGTGCCGGAACTACACTAGGGCCTGAAGCAATCCTGCGGTGTTGCGGACAGCTCACAAGAAAGCGAGTTGAAGAAACGAGCTCAGGGGCACTGTAATTCACAAACCTGCAGAGTTATAAATGACAGCTATCGTCCAAAAATATATTGAAGTAAGGCTGCCAAGAGGACTTGAAAGCGGGGCAGAATTGCAGGAAATCGATTTCAGGAGGTACACTGGAATTGCAAGTAAAGCATAGGAAAAGAGGCAGAACGTCCACAATGATGCACTTGGCCAAAAAGGGCGTATGCGTTTTTTCCTGAATATATTCAGGAAAAAACGCATACGCCCTTTTTGGCCAACCAAGCAAGCTTGCAAAGGACATCTGCACTACAATGAAGTCTCACTGCCCCCCGGTCAAAAGGGCCATCTGAAAAAAGTGTAAAATCCAGAAAGGCAGGACAGGCCATGGAGAACTGGGAGCCTTGTTATGCTGATGGGCGGGATGTAAATTGCCAACAGCCACTCTGGAGAAGTGTATGGTGTTTCCTGAAACATCTAAAAAACAAAGCAACAGAGCCTAGGGCACTTCCACTTATGGTCCTATAGCTTAGGGAAATTAAAATCAAAAAGACACAGTCACCCCAAAGTTTGGGACGGCTCTGTTTACAAGAACCTCGTTTACGGTACAAGTTCAATATCACAGAAAGCGAAAAATGGATAAAGAAGTTGTGGTACTTACGTACAATGCAATATCACTCAGCAATGAAATCTATGTCATCAGGCCCGTAGCAGCATAATGAGTGGATTCAGGTATGATGATTCTAAGTGAAATAAGTCACACAGGAAAAGAAACACCATAAGATATCACTACTACACGGAAGGTAAACTTGGCTACACAAGAACTGAATTACAAAACAGAACAGGGTCTCAAATGTAGAAAACCAACTTATGCTTGCTTAAGGGGAAAGGTGAGTTGGGGTGCTGCATGAAACCAGAGATTGAAATTAGCACAGATACCGTTCCATAAGCCAAATATGCAATAGACAAGAGCTACTCCTTGCTCAACGAAGTGGACTCAACACCCCATATTAAACGCCTAAGAATATACCTGACTAGAAATAATCTTAAAACCTACAGATTTATATGTCTCCGAAAGAGAATCAAGCGTGTGTACAGCGGCATAAACGCAGCAGTGATAGGATTTGTGAGGTTCGGTGAGCAAATGCAGACCCTTTGAAGTCATATTGCATGGTACCCATTCCATGGGTCTCAACTCTCCAGGTTTAAGGGATTCTTCCTTCAGCTAAAACATGCATGTGGAACCCAGAGTATGATCCACCGTGTGATCGGGAAACGTGTTCAAATGTGTCTCGTTTTCGTCCCTGGTACTCGGGTGCAACATTCCAGATGCTTTACTAACACTCTCCCCACTTGGAGAGTCAGTGCCTTTAACCCCCTGTTTGGCCCAGTTTGTAATTTCTGTGGAAAATGAACAGGAATAGGGAGAACAAAAGAGACTATCTGGAGGTGTCTGCACGGGCAAATTTAACTCTCATTTCCCACCAGGAAGAGGAATTAACCAAAGGCTCAGCGTGCCGTGCCGGAACTACACTAGGGCCTGAAGCAATCCTGCGGTGTTGCGGCCAGCTCACAAGAAAACGAGTTGAAGAAACGAGCTCAGGGGCACTGTAATTCACAAACCTGCAGAGTTATAAATGACAGCTATCGTCCAAAAATATATTGAAGTAAGCCTGCCAAGAGGACTTGAAAGCGGGGCAGAATTGCAGGAAATCGATTTCAGGGGGTACACTGGAATTGCATGTAAAGCATAGGAAAAGAGGCAGAACGTCCACAATGATGCACTTGGCCAAAAAGGGCGTATGCGTTCTTTCCTGAATATATTCAGGAAAAAACGCATACGCCCTTTTTGGCCAACCAAGCAAGCTTGCAAAGGAAATCTGCACTACAATGAAGTCTCACTGCCCCCCGGTCAAAAGGGCCATCTGAAAAAAGTGTAAAATCCAGAAAGGCCGGACAGGCCATGGAGAACTGGGAGCCTTGTTATGCTGGTGGGCGGGATGTAAATTGCCAACAGCCACTCTGGAGAAGTGTATGGTGTTTCCTGAAACATCTAAAAAACAAAGCAACAGAGCCTAGGGCACTTCCACTTATGGTCCTATAGCTTAGGGAAATTAAAATCAAAAAGACACAGCCAGCCCAAAGGTTAGGACGGCTCTGTTTACAAGAAACTCGTTTACGGTACAAGTTCAATATAACAGAAAGCAAAAAATGGATAAAGAAGTTGTGGTACTTACGTACAATGCAATATCACTCAGCAATGAAATCTATGTCATCAGGCCCGTAGCAGCATAATGAGTGGATTCAGGTACGATGATTCTAAGTGAAATAAGTCACACAGAAAAAGAAACATCATAAGATATCACTACTACACGGAATGTAAACTTGGCTACACAGGAACTGAATTACAAAACAGAACAGGGTGTCAAATGTAGAAAACCAACTTATGCTTGCTTAAGGGGAAAGGTGAGTTGGGGTGCTGCATGAAACCAGAGATTGAAATTAGCACAGATACCGTTCCATAAGCCAAATATGCAATAGACAAGAGCTACTCCTTGCTGAACGAAGTGGACTCAACACCCCATATTAAACGCCTAAGAATATACCTGACTAGAAATAATCTTAAAACCTACGGATTTATATGTCTCCGAAAGAGAATCAAGCGTGTGTACAGCGGCATAAACGCAGCAGTGATAGGATTGGTGAGGTTCGGTGAGCAAATGCAGACCCTTTGAAGTCATATTTCATGGTACCCATTCCATGGGTCTCAACTCTCCAGGTTTAAGGGATTCTTCCTTCAGCTAAAACATGCATGTGGAACCCAGAGTATGATCCACCGTGTGATCGGGAAACGTGTTCAAATGTGTCTCGTTTTCGTCCCTGGTACTCGGGTGCAACATTCCAGATGCTTTACTAACACTCTCCCCACTTGGAGAGTCAGTGCCTTTAACCTCCTGTTTGGCCCAGTTTGTAATTTCTGTGAAAAATGAACAGGAATAGGGAGAACGAAAGAGAGACTATCTGGAGGTGTCTGGACGGGCAAATTTAACTCTCATTTCCCACCAGGAAGAGGAATTAACCAAAGGCTCAGCGTGCCGTGCCGGAACTACACTAGGGCCTGAAGCAATTGTGCGGTGTTGCGGCCAGCTCACAACAAAGCGAGTTGAAGAAACGAGCTCAGGGGCACTGTAATTCACAAACCTGCAGAGTTATAAATGACAGCTATCGTCCAAAAATATATTGAAGTAAGGCTGCCAAGAGGACTTGAAAGCGGGGCAGAATTGCAGGAAATCGATTTCAGGGGGTACACTGGAATTGCATGTAAAGCATAGGAAAAGAGGCAGAACGTCCACAATGATGCACTTGGCCAAAAAGGGCGTATGCGTTTTTTCCTGAATATATTCAGGAAAAAACGCATACGCCCTTTTTGGCCAACCAAGCAAGCTTGCAAAGGAAATCTGCACTACAATGAAGTCTCACTGCCCCCCGGTCAAAAGGGCCATCTGAAAAAAGTGTAAAATCCAGAAAGGCAGGACAGGCCATGGAGAACTGGGAGCCTTGTTATGCTGATGGGCGGGATGTAAATTACCAACAGCCACTCTGGAGAAGTGTATGGTGTTTCCTGAAACATCTAAAAAACTAAGCAACAGAGCCTAGGGCACTTCCACTTATGGTCCTATAGCTTAGGGAAATTAAAATCAAAAAGACACAGCCACCCCAAAGTTTGGGACGGCTCTGTTTACAAGAACCTCGTTTACGGTACAAGTTCAATATCACAGAAAGCGAAAAATGGATAAAGAAGTTGTGGTACTTACGTTCAATGCAATATCACTCAGCAATGAAATCTATGTCATCAGGCCCGAAGTAGCATAATGAGTGGATTCAGGTATGATGATTCTAAGTGAAATAAGTCACACAGAAAAAGAAACACCATAAGATATCACTACTACACGGAAGGTAAACTTGGCTACACAAGAACTGAATTACAAAACAGAACAGGGTCTCAAATGTAGAAAACCAACTTATGCTTGCTTAAGGGAAAGGTGAGTTGGGGTGCTGCATGAAACCAGAGATTGAAATTAGCACAGATACCGTTCCATAAGCCAAATATGCAATAGACAAGAGCTACTCCTTGCTGAACGAAGTGGACTCAACACCCCATATTAAACGCCTAAGAATATACCTGACTAGAAATAATCTTAAAACCTACGGATTTATATGTCTCCGAAAGAGAATCAAGTGTGTGTACAGCAGCATAAACGCAGCAGTGATAGGATTGGTGAGGTTCGGTGAGCAAATGCAGACCCTTTGAAGTCATATTGCATGGTCCCATTCCATGGGTCTCAACTCTCCAGGTTTAAGGGATTCTTCCTTCAGCTAAAACATGCATGTGGAACCCAGAGTATGATCCACCGTGTGATCGGGAAACGTGTTCAAATGTGTCTCGTTTTCGTTCCTTGGTACTCGAGTGCAACATTCCAGATGCTTTACTAACACTCTCCCCACTTGGAGAGTCAGTGCCTTTAACCTCCTGTTTGGCCCAGTTTGCAATTTCTGTGGAAAATGAACAGGAATAGGGAGAACGAAAGAGAGACTAGCTGGAGGTGTCTGGACGGGCAAATTTAACTCTCATTTCCCACCAGGAAGAGGAATTAACCAAAGGCTCAGCGTGCCGTGCCGGAACTAAACTAGGGCCTGAAGCAATCCTGCGGTGTTGCGGCCAGCTCACAAGAAAGTGACTTGAAGAAAGGAGCTCAGGGGCACTGTAATTCACAAACCTGCACAGTTATAAATGACAGCTATCGTCCAAAAATATATTGAAGTAAGGCTGCCAAGAGGACTTGAAAGTGGGGCAGAATTGCAGGAAACCGATTTCAGGAGGTAGACTGGAATTGCATGTAAAGCATAGGAAAAGAGGCAGAACGTCCACAATGATGCACTTGGCCAAAAAGGGCGTATGCGTTTTTTCCTGAATATATTCAGGAAAAAACGCATACGCACTCTTTGGCCAACCAAGCAAGCTTGCAAAGGATATCTGCACTACAATGAAGTCCCACTGCCCCCGGGTCAAAAGGGCCATCTGAAAAAAGTGTAAAATCCAGAAAGGCAGGACAGGCCATGGAGAACTGGGAGCCTTGTTATGCTGATGGGCGGGATGTAAATTGCCAACAGCCACTCTGGAGAAGTGTATGGTGTTTCCTGAAACATCTAAAAAACAAAGCAACAGAGCCTAGGGCACTTCCACTTATGGTCCTATAGCTTAGGGAAATTAAAATCAAAAAGACACGGTCACCCCAAAGTTTGGGACGGCTCTGTTTACAGAACCTCGTTTACAGTACAAGTTCAATATCACAGAAAGCAAAAAATGGATAAAGAAGTTGTGGTACTTACGTACAATGCAATATCACTCAGCAATGAACTCTATGTCATCAGGCCCGTATCAGCATAATGAGTGGATGCAGGTATGATGAGTCTAAGTGAAATAAGTCACACAGAAAAAGAAACATCATAAGATATCACTACTACACGGAATGTAAACTTGGCTACACAGGAACTGAATTACAAAACAGAACAGGGTCTCAAATGTAGAAAACCAACTTATGCTTGCTTAAGGGGAAAGGTGAGTTGGGGTGCTGCATAAAACCCGAGATTGAAATTAGCACAGATACCGTTCCATAAGCCAAATATGTAATAGACAAGAGCTACTCCTTGCTGAACGAAGTGGACTCAACACCCCATATTAAACGCTTAAAAATACACCTGACTAGAAATAATCTTAAAAACTACGGATTTATATGTCTCCGAAAGAGAATCAAGCGTGTGTACAGCGGCATAAACGCAGCAGTGATAGGATTGGTGAGGTTCAGTGAGCAAATGCAGACCCTTTGAAGTCATATTGCATGGAACCCATTCCATGGGGCTCAACTCTCCAAGTTTAAGGGATTCTTCCTTCAGCTAAAACATGCATGTGGAACCCAGAGTATGATCCACGGTGTGATCGGGAAACGTGTTCAAATGTGTCTCAGTTTTCGTCCCCTGGTACTCGGGTGCAACACTCCAGACGCTTTACTAACACTCTCCCCACTTGGAGAGTCAGTGCCTTTAACCTCCTGTATGGCCCAGTTTGCAATTTCTGCGGAAAATGTACAGGAATAGGGAGAACCAATGAGAGACTAGCTGGAGGTGTCTGGACGGGCAAATTTAACTCTCATTTCCCACCAGGAAGAGGAATTAACCAAAGGCTCAGCGTGCCGTGCCGGAACCACACTAGGGCCTGAAGCAATCCTGCGGTGTTGCGGCCAGCTCACAAGAAAACGAGTTGAAGAAACGAGCTCAGGGGCACTGTAATTCACAAACCTGCAGAGTTATAAATGACAGCTATCGTCCAAAAATATATTGAAGTAAGGCTGCCAAGAGGACTTGAAAGCGGGGCAGAATTGCAGGAAACCGATTTCAGGAGGTAGACGGGAATTGCATGTAAAGCATAGGAAAAGAGGCAGAACGTCCACAATGATGCACTTGGCCAAAAAGGGCGTATGCGTTCTTTCCTGAATATATTCAGGAAAAAACGCATACGCCCTTTTTGGCCAACCAAGCAAGCTTGCAAAGGAAATCTGCACTACAATGAAGTCTCACTGCCCCCCGGTCAAAAGGGCCATCTGAAAAAAGTGTAAAATCCAGAAAGGCAGGACAGGCCATGGAGAACTTGGAGCCTTGTTATGCTGATGGGCGGGATGTAAATTGCCAACAGCCACTCTGGAGAAGTGTATGGTGTTTCCTGAAACATCTAAAAAACTAAGCAACAGAGCCTAGGGCACTTCCACTTATGGTCCTATAGCTTAGGGAAATTAAAATCAAAAAGACACAGCCACCCCAAAGTTTGGGACGGCTCTGTTTACAAGAACCTCGTTTACGGTACAAGTTCAATATCACAGAAAGCGAAAAATGGATAAAGAAGTTGTGGTACTTACGTTCAATGCAATATCACTCAGCAATGAAATCTATGTCATCAGGCCCGAAGTAGCATAATGAGTGGATTCAGGTATGATGATTCTAAGTGAAATAAGTCACACAGAAAAAGAAACACCATAAGATATCACTACTACACGGAATGTAAACTTGGCTACACAAGAACTGAATTACAAAACAGAACAGGGTCTCAAATGTAGAAAACCAACTTATGCTTGCTTGAGGGGAAAGGTGAGTTGGGGTGCTGCATGAAACCAGAGATTGAAATTAGCACAGATACCGTTCCATAAGCCAAATATGTAATAGACAAGAGCTACTCCTTGCTCAACGAAGTGGACTCAACACCCCATATTAAACGCCTAAGAATATACCTGACTAGTAAGAATATTAAAACCTACCGATTTATATGTCTCCCAAAGAGAATCAAGCGTGTGTACAGTGGCATAAACGCAGCAGTGATAGGATTGGTGAGGTTCGGTGAGCAAATGCAGACCCTTTGAAGTCATATTGCATGGTACCCATTCCATGGGTCTCAACTCTCCAAGTTTAAGGGATTCTTCCTTCAGCTAAAACATGCATGTGGAACACAGAGTATGATCCACCGTGTGATCAGGAAACGTGTTCAAATGTGTCTCAGTTTTCGTCCCCTGGTACTCGGGTGCAACACTCCAGACGCTTTAATAACACTCTCTCCACTTGGAGAGTCAGTGCCTTTAACCTCCTGTATGGCCCAGTTTGCAATTTCTGCGGAAAATGTACAGGAATAGGGAGAACCAATGATAAACTAGCTGGAGGTGTCTGGACGGGCAAATTTAACTCTCATTTCCCACCAGGAAGAGGAATTAACCAAAGGCTCAGCGTGCCGTGCCGGAACCACACTAGGGCCTGAAGCAATCCTGCGGTGTTGCGGCCAGCTCACAAAAAAGCGAGTTGAAGAAAGGAGCTCAGGGGCACTGTAATTCACAAACCTGCAGAGTTATAAATGACAGCTATCGTCCAAAAATATATTGAAGTAAGGCTGCCAAGAGGACTTGAAAGTGGTGCAGAATTGCACGAAACCGATTTCAGGAGGTAGACTGGAATTGCATGTAAAGCATAGGAAAAGAGGCAGAACGTCCACAATGATGCACTTGGCCAAAAAGGGCGTATGCGTTTTTTCCTGAATATATTCAGGAAAAAACGCATACGCCCTTTTTGGCCAACCAAGAAAGCTTGCAAAGGAAATCTGCACTACAATGAAGTCTCACTGCCGCCCAGTCAAAAGGGCCATCTGAAAAATGTGTAAAATCCAGAAAGGCAGGACAGGCCATGGAGAACTGGGAGACTTGTTATGCTGATGGGCGGGATGTAAATTGCCAACAGCCACTCTGGAGAAGTGTATGGTGTTTCCTGAAACATCTAAAAAACAAAGCAACAGAGCCTAGGGCACTTCCACTTATGGTCCTATAGCTTAGGGAAATTAAAATCAAAAAGACACAGCCACCCCAAAGTTTGGGACGGCTCTGTTTACAAGAACCTCGTTTATGGTACAAGTTCAATATCACAGAAAGCGAAAAATGGATAAAGAAGTTGTGGTACTTACGTACAATGCAATATCACTCAGCAATGAAATCTATGTCATCAGGCCCATAGCAGCATAATGAGTGGATTCAGGTACGATGATTCTAAGTGAAATAAGTCACACAGAAAAAGAAACATCATAAGATATCACCAATACACGGAATGTAAACTTGGCTACAAAGGAACTGAATTACAAAACAGAACAGGGTCTCAAATGTAGAAAACCAACTTATGCTTGCTTAAGGGGAAAGGTGAGTTGGGGTGCTGCATGAAACCAGAGATTGAAATTAGCACAGATACCGTTCCATAAGCCAAATATGCAATAGACAAGAGCTACTCCTTGCTGAACGAAGTGGACTCAACACCCCATATTAAACGCCTAAGAATATACCTGACTAGAAATAATCTTAAAACCTACGGATTTATATGTCTCCGAAAGAGAATCAAGCGTGTGTACAGCGGCATAAACGCAGCAGTGATAGGATTGGTGAGGCTCGGTGAGCAAATGCAGACCCTTTGAAGTCATATTGCATGGTCCCATTCCATGGGTCTCAACTCTCCAGGTTTAAGGGATTCTTCCTTCAGCTAAAACATGCATGTGGAACCCAGAGTATGATCCACCGTGTGATCGGGAAACGTGTTCAAATGTGTCTCGTTTTCGTCCCCTGGTACTCGAGTGCAACATTCCAGATGCTTTACTAACACTCTCCCCACTTGAAGAGTCAGTGCCTTTAACCTCCTGTTTGGCCCAGTTTGCAATTTCTGTGGAAAATGAACAGGAATAGGGAGAACGAAAGAGAGACTAGCTGGAGGTGTCTGGACGGGCAAATTTAACTCTCATTTCCCACCAGGAAGAGGAATTAACCAAAGGCTCAGCGTGCCGTGCCGGAACCACACTAGGGCCTGAAGCAATCCTGCGGTGTTGCGGCCAGCTCACAAGAAAGTGAGTTGAAGAAAGGAGCTCAGGGGCACTGTAATTCACAAACCTGCACAGTTATAAATGACAGCTATCGTCCAAAAATATATTGAAGTAAGGCTGCCAAGAGGACTTGAAAGTGGGGCAGAATTGCAGGAAACCGATTTCAGGAGGTAGACTGGAATTGCATGTAAAGCATAGGAAAAGAGGCAGAACGTCCACAATGATGCACTTGGCCAAAAAGGGCGTATGCGTTTTTTCGGAAAAAACGCATACGCACTTTTTGGCCAACCAAGCTAGCTTGCAAATGATATCTGCACTACAATGAAGTCTCACTGCCCCCGGGTCAAAAGGGCCATCTGAAAAAAGTGTAAAATCCAGAAAGGCAGGACAGGCCATGGAGAACTGGGAGCCTTGTTATGCTGATGGGCGGGATGTAAATTGCCAACAGCCACTCTGGAGAAGTGTATGGTGTTTCCTGAAACATCTAAAAAACAAAGCAACAGAGCCTAGGGCACTTCCACTTATGGTCCTATAGCTTAGGGAAATTAAAATCAAAAAGACACAGTCACCCCAAAGTTTGGGACGGCTCTGTTTACAAGAACCTCGTTTACGGTACAAGTTCAATATCACAGAAAGCGAAAAATGGATAAAGAAGTTGTGGTACTTACGTACAATGCAATATCACTCAGCAATGAAATCTATGTCATCAGGCCCGTAGCAGCATAATGAGTGGATTCAGGTATGATGATTCTAAGTGAAATAAGTCACACAGGAAAAGAAACACCATAAGATATCACTACTACACGGAAGGTAAACTTGGCTACACAAGAACTGAATTACAAAACAGAACAGGGTCTCAAATGTAGAAAACCAACTTATGCTTGCTTAAGGGGAAAGGTGAGTTGGGGTGCTGCATGAAACCAGAGATTGAAATTAGCACAGATACCGTTCCATAAGCCAAATATGCAATAGACAAGAGCTACTCCTTGCTCAACGAAGTGGACTCAACACCCCATATTAAACGCCTAAGAATATACCTGACTAGAAATAATCTTAAAACCTACAGATTTATATGTCTCCGAAAGAGAATCAAGCGTGTGTACAGCGGCATAAACGCAGCAGTGATAGGATTTGTGAGGTTCGGTGAGCAAATGCAGACCCTTTGAAGTCATATTGCATGGTACCCATTCCATGGGTCTCAACTCTCCAGGTTTAAGGGATTCTTCCTTCAGCTAAAACATGCATGTGGAACCCAGAGTATGATCCACCGTGTGATCGGGAAACGTGTTCAAATGTGTCTCGTTTTCGTCCCTGGTACTCGGGTGCAACATTCCAGATGCTTTACTAACACTCTCCCCACTTGGAGAGTCAGTGCCTTTAACCCCCTGTTTGGCCCAGTTTGTAATTTCTGTGGAAAATGAACAGGAATAGGGAGAACAAAAGAGAGACTATCTGGAGGTGTCTGCACGGGCAAATTTAACTCTCATTTCCCACCAGGAAGAGGAATTAACCAAAGGCTCAGCGTGCCGTGCCGGAACTACACTAGGGCCTGAAGCAATCCTGCGGTGTTGCGGCCAGCTCACAAGAAAACGAGTTGAAGAAACGAGCTCAGGGGCACTGTAATTCACAAACCTGCAGAGTTATAAATGACAGCTATCGTCCAAAAATATATTGAAGTAAGCCTGCCAAGAGGACTTGAAAGCGGGGCAGAATTGCAGGAAATCGATTTCAGGGGGTACACTGGAATTGCATGTAAAGCATAGGAAAAGAGGCAGAACGTCCACAATGATGCACTTGGCCAAAAAGGGCGTATGCGTTCTTTCCTGAATATATTCAGGAAAAAACGCATACGCCCTTTTTGGCCAACCAAGCAAGCTTGCAAAGGAAATCTGCACTACAATGAAGTCTCACTGCCCCCCGGTCAAAAGGGCCATCTGAAAAAAGTGTAAAATCCAGAAAGGCAGGACAGGCCATGGAGAACTGGGAGCCTTGTTATGCTGGTGGGCGGGATGTAAATTGCCAACAGCCACTCTGGAGAAGTGTATGGTGTTTCCTGAAACATCTAAAAAACAAAGCAACAGAGCCTAGGGCACTTCCACTTATGGTCCTATAGCTTAGGGAAATTAAAATCAAAAAGACACAGCCAGCCCAAAGGTTGGGACGGCTCTGTTTACAAGAAACTCGTTTACGGTACAAGTTCAATATAACAGAAAGCAAAAAATGGATAAAGAAGTTGTGGTACTTACGTACAATGCAATATCACTCAGCAATGAAATCTATGTCATCAGGCCCGTAGCAGCATAATGAGTGGATTCAGGTACGATGATTCTAAGTGAAATAAGTCACACAGAAAAAGAAACATCATAAGATATCACTACTACACGGAATGTAAACTTGGCTACACAGGAACTGAATTACAAAACAGAACAGGGTGTCAAATGTAGAAAACCAACTTATGCTTGCTTAAGGGGAAAGGTGAGTTGGGGTGCTGCATGAAACCAGAGATTGAAATTAGCACAGATACCGTTCCATAAGCCAAATATGCAATAGACAAGAGCTACTCCTTGCTGAACGAAGTGGACTCAACACCCCATATTAAACGCCTAAGAATATACCTGACTAGAAATAATCTTAAAACCTACGGATTTATATGTCTCCGAAAGAGAATCAAGCGTGTGTACAGCGGCATAAACGCAGCAGTGATAGGATTGGTGAGGTTCGGTGAGCAAATGCAGACCCTTTGAAGTCATATTTCATGGTACCCATTCCATGGGTCTCAACTCTCCAGGTTTAAGGGATTCTTCCTTCAGCTAAAACATGCATGTGGAACCCAGAGTATGATCCACCGTGTGATCGGGAAACGTGTTCAAATGTGTCTCGTTTTCGTCCCTGGTACTCGGGTGCAACATTCCAGATGCTTTACTAACACTCTCCCCACTTGGAGAGTCAGTGCCTTTAACCTCCTGTTTGGCCCAGTTTGTAATTTCTGTGAAAAATGAACAGGAATAGGGAGAACGAAAGAGAGACTATCTGGAGGTGTCTGGACGGGCAAATTTAACTCTCATTTCCCACCAGGAAGAGGAATTAACCAAAGGCTCAGCGTGCCGTGCCGGAACTACACTAGGGCCTGAAGCAATTGTGCGGTGTTGCGGCCAGCTCACAACAAAGCGAGTTGAAGAAACGAGCTCAGGGGCACTGTAATTCACAAACCTGCAGAGTTATAAATGACAGCTATCGTCCAAAAATATATTGAAGTAAGGCTGCCAAGAGGACTTGAAAGCGGGGCAGAATTGCAGGAAATCGATTTCAGGGGGTACACTGGAATTGCATGTAAAGCATAGGAAAAGAGGCAGAACGTCCACAATGATGCACTTGGCCAAAAAGGGCGTATGCGTTTTTTCCTGAATATATTCAGGAAAAAACGCATACGCCCTTTTTGGCCAACCAAGCAAGCTTGCAAAGGAAATCTGCACTACAATGAAGTCTCACTGCCCCCCGGTCAAAAGGGCCATCTGAAAAAAGTGTAAAATCCAGAAAGGCAGGACAGGCCATGGAGAACTGGGAGCCTTGTTATGCTGATGGGCGGGATGTAAATTACCAACAGCCACTCTGGAGAAGTGTATGGTGTTTCCTGAAACATCTAAAAAACTAAGCAACAGAGCCTAGGGCACTTCCACTTATGGTCCTATAGCTTAGGGAAATTAAAATCAAAAAGACACAGCCACCCCAAAGTTTGGGACGGCTCTGTTTACAAGAACCTCGTTTACGGTACAAGTTCAATATCACAGAAAGCGAAAAATGGATAAAGAAGTTGTGGTACTTACGTTCAATGCAATATCACTCAGCAATGAAATCTATGTCATCAGGCCCGAAGTAGCATAATGAGTGGATTCAGGTATGATGATTCTAAGTGAAATAAGTCACACAGAAAAAGAAACACCATAAGATATCACTACTACACGGAAGGTAAACTTGGCTACACAAGAACTGAATTACAAAACAGAACAGGGTCTCAAATGTAGAAAACCAACTTATGCTTGCTTAAGGGAAAGGTGAGTTGGGGTGCTGCATGAAACCAGAGATTGAAATTAGCACAGATACCGTTCCATAAGCCAAATATGCAATAGACAAGAGCTACTCCTTGCTGAACGAAGTGGACTCAACACCCCATATTAAACGCCTAAGAATATACCTGACTAGAAATAATCTTAAAACCTACGGATTTATATGTCTCCGAAAGAGAATCAAGTGTGTGTACAGCAGCATAAACGCAGCAGTGATAGGATTGGTGAGGTTCGGTGAGCAAATGCAGACCCTTTGAAGTCATATTGCAT
Source organism: Leucopleurus acutus (assembly GCF_964270905.1). Taxonomy (NCBI): domain Eukaryota; kingdom Metazoa; phylum Chordata; class Mammalia; order Artiodactyla; family Delphinidae; genus Leucopleurus; species Leucopleurus acutus. The sequence continues at coordinate 95,557,480 of NC_139142.1, read as the reverse complement.
GGTCCCATTCCATGGGTCTCAACTCTCCAGGTTTAAGGGATTCTTCCTTCAGCTAAAACATGCATGTGGAACCCAGAGTATGATCCACCGTGTGATCGGGAAACGTGTTCAAATGTGTCTCGTTTTCGTTCCTTGGTACTCGAGTGCAACATTCCAGATGCTTTACTAACACTCTCCCCACTTGGAGAGTCAGTGCCTTTAACCTCCTGTTTGGCCCAGTTTGCAATTTCTGTGGAAAATGAACAGGAATAGGGAGAACGAAAGAGAGACTAGCTGGAGGTGTCTGGACGGGCAAATTTAACTCTCATTTCCCACCAGGAAGAGGAATTAACCAAAGGCTCAGCGTGCCGTGCCGGAACTAAACTAGGGCCTGAAGCAATCCTGCGGTGTTGCGGCCAGCTCACAAGAAAGTGACTTGAAGAAAGGAGCTCAGGGGCACTGTAATTCACAAACCTGCACAGTTATAAATGACAGCTATCGTCCAAAAATATATTGAAGTAAGGCTGCCAAGAGGACTTGAAAGTGGGGCAGAATTGCAGGAAACCGATTTCAGGAGGTAGACTGGAATTGCATGTAAAGCATAGGAAAAGAGGCAGAACGTCCACAATGATGCACTTGGCCAAAAAGGGCGTATGCGTTTTTTCCTGAATATATTCAGGAAAAAACGCATACGCACTCTTTGGCCAACCAAGCAAGCTTGCAAAGGATATCTGCACTACAATGAAGTCTCACTGCCCCCGGGTCAAAAGGGCCATCTGAAAAAAGTGTAAAATCCAGAAAGGCAGGACAGGCCATGGAGAACTGGGAGCCTTGTTATGCTGATGGGCGGGATGTAAATTGCCAACAGCCACTCTGGAGAAGTGTATGGTGTTTCCTGAAACATCTAAAAAACAAAGCAACAGAGCCTAGGGCACTTCCACTTATGGTCCTATAGCTTAGGGAAATTAAAATCAAAAAGACACGGTCACCCCAAAGTTTGGGACGGCTCTGTTTACAGAACCTCGTTTACAGTACAAGTTCAATATCACAGAAAGCAAAAAATGGATAAAGAAGTTGTGGTACTTACGTACAATGCAATATCACTCAGCAATGAACTCTATGTCATCAGGCCCGTATCAGCATAATGAGTGGATGCAGGTATGATGAGTCTAAGTGAAATAAGTCACACAGAAAAAGAAACATCATAAGATATCACTACTACACGGAATGTAAACTTGGCTACACAGGAACTGAATTACAAAACAGAACAGGGTCTCAAATGTAGAAAACCAACTTATGCTTGCTTAAGGGGAAAGGTGAGTTGGGGTGCTGCATAAAACCCGAGATTGAAATTAGCACAGATACCGTTCCATAAGCCAAATATGTAATAGACAAGAGCTACTCCTTGCTGAACGAAGTGGACTCAACACCCCATATTAAACGCTTAAAAATACACCTGACTAGAAATAATCTTAAAAACTACGGATTTATATGTCTCCGAAAGAGAATCAAGCGTGTGTACAGCGGCATAAACGCAGCAGTGATAGGATTGGTGAGGTTCAGTGAGCAAATGCAGACCCTTTGAAGTCATATTGCATGGAACCCATTCCATGGGGCTCAACTCTCCAAGTTTAAGGGATTCTTCCTTCAGCTAAAACATGCATGTGGAACCCAGAGTATGATCCACGGTGTGATCGGGAAACGTGTTCAAATGTGTCTCAGTTTTCGTCCCCTGGTACTCGGGTGCAACACTCCAGACGCTTTACTAACACTCTCCCCACTTGGAGAGTCAGTGCCTTTAACCTCCTGTATGGCCCAGTTTGCAATTTCTGCGGAAAATGTACAGGAATAGGGAGAACCAATGAGAGACTAGCTGGAGGTGTCTGGACGGGCAAATTTAACTCTCATTTCCCACCAGGAAGAGGAATTAACCAAAGGCTCAGCGTGCCGTGCCGGAACCACACTAGGGCCTGAAGCAATCCTGCGGTGTTGCGGCCAGCTCACAAGAAAACGAGTTGAAGAAACGAGCTCAGGGGCACTGTAATTCACAAACCTGCAGAGTTATAAATGACAGCTATCGTCCAAAAATATATTGAAGTAAGGCTGCCAAGAGGACTTGAAAGCGGGGCAGAATTGCAGGAAACCGATTTCAGGAGGTAGACGGGAATTGCATGTAAAGCATAGGAAAAGAGGCAGAACGTCCACAATGATGCACTTGGCCAAAAAGGGCGTATGCGTTCTTTCCTGAATATATTCAGGAAAAAACGCATACGCCCTTTTTGGCCAACCAAGCAAGCTTGCAAAGGAAATCTGCACTACAATGAAGTCTCACTGCCCCCCGGTCAAAAGGGCCATCTGAAAAAAGCGTAAAATCCAGAAAGGCAGGACAGGCCATGGAGAACTTGGAGCCTTGTTATGCTGATGGGCGGGATGTAAATTGCCAACAGCCACTCTGGAGAAGTGTATGGTGTTTCCTGAAACATCTAAAAAACTAAGCAACAGAGCCTAGGGCACTTCCACTTATGGTCCTATAGCTTAGGGAAATTAAAATCAAAAAGACACAGCCACCCCAAAGTTTGGGACGGCTCTGTTTACAAGAACCTCGTTTACGGTACAAGTTCAATATCACAGAAAGCGAAAAATGGATAAAGAAGTTGTGGTACTTACGTTCAATGCAATATCACTCAGCAATGAAATCTATGTCATCAGGCCCGAAGTAGCATAATGAGTGGATTCAGGTATGATGATTCTAAGTGAAATAAGTCACACAGAAAAAGAAACACCATAAGATATCACTACTACACGGAATGTAAACTTGGCTACACAAGAACTGAATTACAAAACAGAACAGGGTCTCAAATGTAGAAAACCAACTTATGCTTGCTTGAGGGGAAAGGTGAGTTGGGGTGCTGCATGAAACCAGAGATTGAAATTAGCACAGATACCGTTCCATAAGCCAAATATGTAATAGACAAGAGCTACTCCTTGCTCAACGAAGTGGACTCAACACCCCATATTAAACGCCTAAGAATATACCTGACTAGTAAGAATATTAAAACCTACCGATTTATATGTCTCCCAAAGAGAATCAAGCGTGTGTACAGTGGCATAAACGCAGCAGTGATAGGATTGGTGAGGTTCGGTGAGCAAATGCAGACCCTTTGAAGTCATATTGCATGGTACCCATTCCATGGGTCTCAACTCTCCAAGTTTAAGGGATTATTCCTTCAGCTAAAACATGCATGTGGAACACAGAGTATGATCCACCGTGTGATCAGGAAACGTGTTCAAATGTGTCTCAGTTTTCGTCCCCTGGTACTCGGGTGCAACACTCCAGACGCTTTAATAACACTCTCTCCACTTGGAGAGTCAGTGCCTTTAACCTCCTGTATGGCCCAGTTTGCAATTTCTGCGGAAAATGTACAGGAATAGGGAGAACCAATGATAAACTAGCTGGAGGTGTCTGGACGGGCAAATTTAACTCTCATTTCCCACCAGGAAGAGGAATTAACCAAAGGCTCAGCGTGCCGTGCCGGAACCACACTAGGGCCTGAAGCAATCCTGCGGTGTTGCGGCCAGCTCACAAAAAAGCGAGTTGAAGAAAGGAGCTCAGGGGCACTGTAATTCACAAACCTGCAGAGTTATAAATGACAGCTATCGTCCAAAAATATATTGAAGTAAGGCTGCCAAGAGGACTTGAAAGTGGTGCAGAATTGCACGAAACCGATTTCAGGAGGTAGACTGGAATTGCATGTAAAGCATAGGAAAAGAGGCAGAACGTCCACAATGATGCACTTGGCCAAAAAGGGCGTATGCGTTTTTTCCTGAATATATTCAGGAAAAAACGCATACGCCCTTTTTGGCCAACCAAGAAAGCTTGCAAAGGAAATCTGCACTACAATGAAGTCTCACTGCCGCCCAGTCAAAAGGGCCATCTGAAAAATGTGTAAAATCCAGAAAGGCAGGACAGGCCATGGAGAACTGGGAGACTTGTTATGCTGATGGGCGGGATGTAAATTGCCAACAGCCACTCTGGAGAAGTGTATGGTGTTTCCTGAAACATCTAAAAAACAAAGCAACAGAGCCTAGGGCACTTCCACTTATGGTCCTATAGCTTAGGGAAATTAAAATCAAAAAGACACAGCCACCCCAAAGTTTGGGACGGCTCTGTTTACAAGAACCTCGTTTATGGTACAAGTTCAATATCACAGAAAGCGAAAAATGGATAAAGAAGTTGTGGTACTTACGTACAATGCAATATCACTCAGCAATGAAATCTATGTCATCAGGCCCGTAGCAGCATAATGAGTGGATTCAGGTACGATGATTCTAAGTGAAATAAGTCACACAGAAAAAGAAACATCATAAGATATCACCAATACACGGAATGTAAACTTGGCTACAAAGGAACTGAATTACAAAACAGAACAGGGTCTCAAATGTAGAAAACCAACTTATGCTTGCTTAAGGGGAAAGGTGAGTTGGGGTGCTGCATGAAACCAGAGATTGAAATTAGCACAGATACCGTTCCATAAGCCAAATATGCAATAGACAAGAGCTACTCCTTGCTGAACGAAGTGGACTCAACACCCCATATTAAACGCCTAAGAATATACCTGACTAGAAATAATCTTAAAACCTACGGATTTATATGTCTCCGAAAGAGAATCAAGCGTGTGTACAGCGGCATAAACGCAGCAGTGATAGGATTGGTGAGGCTCGGTGAGCAAATGCAGACCCTTTGAAGTCATATTGCATGGTCCCATTCCATGGGTCTCAACTCTCCAGGTTTAAGGGATTCTTCCTTCAGCTAAAACATGCATGTGGAACCCAGAGTATGATCCACCGTGTGATTGGGAAACGTGTTCAAATGTGTCTCGTTTTCGTCCCCTGGTACTCGAGTGCAACATTCCAGATGCTTTACTAACACTCTCCCCACTTGAAGAGTCAGTGCCTTTAACCTCCTGTTTGGCCCAGTTTGCAATTTCTGTGGAAAATGAACAGGAATAGGGAGAACGAAAGAGAGACTAGCTGGAGGTGTCTGGACGGGCAAATTTAACTCTCATTTCCCACCAGGAAGAGGAATTAACCAAAGGCTCAGCGTGCCGTGCCGGAACCACACTAGGGCCTGAAGCAATCCTGCGGTGTTGCGGCCAGCTCACAAGAAAGTGAGTTGAAGAAAGGAGCTCAGGGGCACTGTAATTCACAAACCTGCACAGTTATAAATGACAGCTATCGTCCAAAAATATATTGAAGTAAGGCTGCCAAGAGGACTTGAAAGTGGGGCAGAATTGCAGGAAACCGATTTCAGGAGGTAGACTGGAATTGCATGTAAAGCATAGGAAAAGAGGCAGAACGTCCACAATGATGCACTTGGCCAAAAAGGGCGTATGCGTTTTTTCGGAAAAAACGCATACGCACTTTTTGGCCAACCAAGCTAGCTTGCAAATGATATCTGCACTACAATGAAGTCTCACTGCCCCCGGGTCAAAAGGGCCATCTGAAAAAAGTGTAAAATCCAGAAAGGCAGGACAGGCCATGGAGAACTGGGAGCCTTGTTATGCTGATGGGCGGGATGTAAATTGCCAACAGCCACTCTGGAGAAGTGTATGGTGTTTCCTGAAACATCTAAAAAACAAAGCAACAGAGCCTAGGGCACTTCCACTTATGGTCCTATAGCTTAGGGAAATTAAAATCAAAAAGACACGGTCACCCCAAAGTTTGGGACGGCTCTGTTTACAGAACCTCGTTTACAGTACAAGTTCAATATCACAGAAAGCAAAAAATGGATAAAGAAGTTGTGGTACTTACGTACAATGCAATATCACTCAGCAATGAAATCTATGTCATCAGGCCCGTAGCAGCATAATGAGTGGATGCAGGTATGATGAGTCTAAGTGAAATAAGTCACACAGAAAAAGAAACATCATAAGATATCACTACTACACGGAATGTAAACTTGGCTACACAGGAACTGAATTACAAAACAGAACAGGGTCTCAAATGTAGAAAACCAACTTATGCTTGCTTAAGGGGAAAGGTGAGTTGGGGTGCTGCATAAAACCAGAGATTGAAATTAGCACAGATACCGTTCCATAAGCCAAATATGTAATAGACAAGAGCTACTCCTTGCTCAACGAAGTGGACTCAACACCCCATATTAAACGCTTAAAAATACACCTGACTAGAAATAATCTTAAAAACTACGGATTTATATGTCTCCGAAAGAGAATCAAGCGTGTGTACAGCGGCATAAACGCAGCAGTGATAGGATTGGTGAGGTTCAGTGAGCAAATGCAGACCCTTTGAAGTCATATTGCATGGTACCCATTCCATGGGTCTCAACTCTCCAAGTTTAAGGGATTCTTCCTTCAGCTAAAACATGCATGTGGAACCCAGAGTATGATCCACAGTGTGATCGGGAAACGTGTTCAAATGTGTCTCAGTTTTCGTCCCCTGGTACTCGGGTGCAACACTCCAGACGCTTTACTAACACTCTCCCCACTTGGAGAGTCAGTGCCTTTAACATCCTGTATGGCCCAGTTTGCAATTTCTGCGGAAAATGTACAGGAATAGGGAGAACCAATGAGAAACTAGCTGGAGGTGTCTGGACGGGCAAATTTAACTCTCATTTCCCACCAGAAAGAGGAATTAACCAAAGGCTCAGCATGCCGTGCCGGAACCACACTAGGGCCTGAAACAATCCTGCGGTGTTGCGGCCAGCTCACAAGAAAGCGAGTTGAAGAAAGGAGCTCAGGGGCACTGTAATTCACAAACCTGCAGAGTTATAAATGACAGCTATCGTCCAAAAATATATTGAAGTAAGGTTGCCAAGAGGACTTGAAAGCGGGGCAGAATTGCAGGAAACCGATTTCAGGAGGTAGACGGGAATTGCATGTAAAGCATAGGAAAAGAGGCAGAACGTCCACAATGATGCACTTGGCCAAAAAGGGCGTATGCGTTTTTTCCTGAATATATTCAGGAAAAAACGCATACGCCCTTTTTGGCCAACCAAGCAAGCTTGCAAAGGATATCTGCACTACAATGAACTCTCACTGCCCCCCGGTCAAAAGGGCCATCTGAAAAAAGTGTAAAATCCAGAAAGGCAGGACAGGCCATGGAGAACTGGGAGCCTTGTTATGCTGATGGGCGGGATGTAAATTGCCAACAGCCACTCTGGAGAAGTGTATGGTGTTTCCTGAAACATCTAAAAAACAAAGCAACAGAGCCTAGGGCACTTCCACTTATGGTCCTATAGCTTAGGGAAATTAAAATCAAAAAGACACAGTCACCCCAAAGTTTGGGACGGCTCTGTTTACAAGAACCTCGTTTACGGTACAAGTTCAATATCACAGAAAGCGAAAAATGGATAAAGAAGTTGTGGTACTTACGTACAATGCAATATCACTCAGCAATGAAATCTATGTCATCAGGCCCGTAGCAGCATAATGAGTGGATTCAGGTATGATGATTCTAAGTGAAATAAGTCACACAGGAAAAGAAACACCATAAGATATCACTACTACACGGAAGGTAAACTTGGCTACACAGGAACTGAATTACAAAACAGAACAGGGTGTCAAATGTAGAAAACCAACTTATGCTTGCTTAAGGGGAAAGGTGAGTTGGGGTGCTGCATGAAACCAGAGATTGAAATTAGCACAGATACCGTTCCATAAGCCAAATATGCAATAGACAAGAGCTACTCCTTGCTCAACGAAGTGGACTCAACACCCCATATTAAACGCCTAAGAATATACCTGACTAGAAATAATCTTAAAACCTACGGATTTATATGTCTCCGAAAGAGAATCAAGCGTGTGTACAGCGGCATAAACGCAGCAGTGATAGGATTGGTGAGGTTTGGTGAGCAAATGCAGACCCTTTGAAGTCATATTGCATGGTACCCATTCCATGGGTCTCAACTCTCCAGGTTTAAGGGATTCTTCCTTCAGCTAAAACATGCATGTGGAACCCAGAGTATGATCCACCGTGTGATCGGGAAACGTGTTCAAATGTGTCTCGTTTTCGTCCCTGGTACTCGGGTGCAACATTCCAGATGCTTTACTAACACTCTCCCCACTTGGAGAGTCAGTGCCTTTAACCTCCTGTTTGGCCCAGTTTGTAATTTCTGTGAAAAATGAACAGGAATAGGGAGAACGAAAGAGAGACTATCTGGAGGTGTCTGGACGGGCAAATTTAACTCTCATTTCCCACCAGGAAGAGGAATTAACCAAAGGCTCAGCGTGCCGTGCCGGAACTACACTAGGGCCTGAAGCAATCGTGCGGTGTTGCGGCCAGCTCACAAGAAAGCGAGTTGAAGAAACGAGCTCAGGGGCACTGTAATTCACAAACCTGCAGAGTTATAAATGACAGCTATCGTCCAAAAATATATTGAAGTAAGGCTGCCAAGAGGACTTGAAAGCGGGGCAGAATTGCAGGAAATCGATTTCAGGGGGTACACTGGAATTGCATGTAAAGCATAGGAAAAGAGGCAGAACGTCCACAATGATGCACTTGGCCAAAAAGGGCGTATGCGTTTTTTCCTGAATATATTCAGGAAAAAACGCATACGCCCTTTTTGGCCAACCAAGCAAGCTTGCAAAGGAAATCTGCACTACAATGAAGTCTCACTGCTCCCCGGTCAAAAGGGCCATTTGAAAAAAGTGTAAAATCCAGAAAGGCAGGACAGGCCATGGAGAACTGGGAGCCTTGTTATGCTGGTGGGCGGGATGTAAATTGCCAACAGCCACTCTGGAGAAGTGTATGGTGTTTCCTGAAACATCTAAAAAACAAAGCAACAGAGCCTAGGGCACTTCCACTTATGGTCCTATAGCTTAGGGAAATTAAAATCAAAAAGACACAGCCACCCCAAAGTTTGGGACGGCTCTGTTTACAAGAACCTTGTTTACGGTACAAGTTCAATATCACAGAAAGCGAAAAATGGATAAAGAAGTTGTGGTACTTACGTACAATGCAATATCACTCAGCAATGAAATCTATGTCATAAGGCCCGTAGCAGCATAATGAGTGGATTCAGGTATGATGATTCTAAGTGAAATAAGTCACACAGGAAAAGAAACACCATAAGATATCACTACTACACGGAAGGTAAACTTGGCTACACAAGAACTGAATTACAAAACAGAACAGGGTCTCAAATGTAGAAAACCAACTTATGCTTGCTTAAGGGGAAAGGTGAGTTGGGGTGCTGCATGAAACCAGAGATTGAAATTAGCACAGATACCGTTCCATAAGCCAAATATGTAATAGACAAGATCTACTCCTTGCTCAACGAAGTGGACTCAACACCCCATATTAAACGCTTAAGAATACACCTGAGTAGAAATAATCTTAAAAACTACGGATTTATATGTCTCCGAAAGAGAATCAAGCGTGTGTACAGGGGCATAAACGCAGCAGTGATAGGATTGGTGAGGTTCAGTGAGCAAATGCAGACCCTTTGAAATCATATTGCATGGTACCCATTCCATGGGTCTCAACTCTCCAAGTTTAAGGGATTCTTCCTTCAGCTAAAACATGCATGTGGAACACAGATTATGATCCACCGTGTGATCAGGAAACGTGTTCAAATGTGTCTCAGTTTTCGTCCCCTGGTACTCGGTTGCAACACTCCAGACGCTTTACTAACACTCTCCCCACTTGGAGAGTCAGTGCCTTTAACCTCCTGTATGGCCCAGTTTGCAATTTCTGCGGAAAATGAACAGGAATAGGGAGAACCAATGAGAAACTAGCTGGAGGTGTGTGGACGGGCAAATTTAACTCTCATTTCCCACCAGAAAGAGGAATTAACCAAAGGCTCAGCGTGCCGTGCCGGAACCACACTAGGGCCTGAAGCAATCCTGCGGTGTTGCGGCCAGCTCACAAGAAAGCGAGTTGAAGAAAGGAGCTCAGGGCCACTGTAATTCACAAACCTGCAGAGTTATAAATGACAGCTATCGTCCAAAAATATATTGAAGTAAGGCTGCCAAGAGGAGTTGAAAGCGGGGCAGAATTGCAGGAAACCGATTTCAGGAGGTAGACGGGAATTGCATGTAAAGCATAGGAAAAGAGGCAGAACGTCCACAATGATGCACTTGGCCAAAAAGGGCGTATGCGTTTTTTCCTGAATATATTCAGGAAAAAACGCATACGCCCTTTTTGGCCAACCAAGCAAGCTTGCAAAGGAAATCTGCACTACAATGAAGTCTCACTGCCCCCCGGTGAAAAGGGCCATTTGAAAAAAGTGTAAAATCCAGAAAGGCAGGACAGGCCATGGAGAACTGGGAGCCTTGTTATGCTGGTGGGCGGGATGTAAATTGCCAACAGCCACTCTGGAGAAGTGTATGGTGTTTCCTGAAACATCTAAAAAACAAAGCAACAGAGCCTAGGGCACTTCCACTTATGGTCCTATAGCTTAGGGAAATTAAAATCAAAAAGACACAGCCACCCCAAAGTTTGGGACGGCTCTGTTTACAAGAACCTCGTTTACGGTACAAGTTCAATATCACAGAAAGCGAAAAATGGATAAAGAAGTTGTGGTACTTACGTACAATGCAATATCACTCAGCAATGAAATCTATGTCATCAGGCCCGTAGCAGCATAATGAGTGGATTCAGGTATGATGATTCTAAGTGAAATAAGTCACACAGAAAAAGAAACACCATAAGATATCACTACTACACGGAAGGTAAACTTGGCTACACAAGAACTGAATTACAAAACAGAACAGGGTCTCAAATGTAGAAAACCAACTTATGCTTGCTTGAGGGGAAAGGTGAGTTGGGGTGCTGCATGAAAGCAGAGATTGAAATTAGCACAGATACCGTTCCATAAGCCAAATATGTAATAGAAAAGAGCTACTCCTTGCTCAACGAAGTGGACTCAACACCCCATATTAAACGCCTAAGAATATACCTGACTAGAAATAATCTTAAAACCTACGCATTTATATGTCTCTGAAAGAGAATCAAGCGTGTGTACGGCTGCATAAACGCAGCAGTGATAGGATTGGTGAGGTTCGGTGAGCAAATGCAGACCCTTTGAAGTCATACTGCATGGTCCCCATTCCATGGGTCTCAACTCTCCAGGTTTAAGGGATTCTTCCTTCAGCTGAAACATGCATGTGGAACACAGAGTATGATCCACCGTGTGATCGGGAAACGTGTTCAAATGTGTCTCAGTTTTCGTCCCCTGGTACTCGGGTGCAACATTCAAGACGCTTTACTAACACTCTCCCCACTTGGAGAGTCAGTGTCTTTAAACTCCTGTTTGGCCCAGTTTGCAATTTCTGCGGAAAATGTACAGGAATAGGGAGAACCAATGAGAGACTAGCTGGAGGTGTGTGGACGGGCAAATTTAACTCTCATTTCCCACCAGGAAGAGGAATTAACCAAAGGCTCAGCGTGCCGTGCCGGAACCACACTAGGGCCTGAAGCAATCCTGCGGTGTTGCGGCCAGCTCACAAGAAAGCGAGTTGAAGAAAGGAGCTCAGGGGCACTGTAATTCACAAACCTGCAGAGTTATAAAGGACAGCTATCGTCCAAAAATATATTGAAGTAAGGCTGCCAAGAGGACTTGAAAGCGGGGCAGAATTGCAGGAAACCGATTTCAGGAGGTAGACGGGAATTGCATGTACAGCATAGGAAAAGAGGCAGAACGTCCACAATGATGCACTTGGCCAAAAAGGGCGTATGCGTTTTTTCCTGAATATATTTAGGAAAAAACGCATACGCCCTTTTTGGCCAATCAAGCAAGCTTGCAAAGGAAATCTGCACTACAATGAAGTCTCACTGCCCCACGGTCAAAAGGGCCATCTGAAAAAAGTGTAAAATCAAGAAAGGCAGGACAGGCCATGGAGAACTGGGAGCCTTGTTATGCCGGTGGGCGGGATGTAAATTGCCAACAGCCACTCTGGAGAAGTGTATGGTGTTTCCTGAAACATCTAAAAAACAAAGCAACAGAGCCTAGGGCACTTCCACTTATGGTCCTATAGCTTAGGGAAATTAAAATCAGAAAGACACAGCCACCCCAAAGTTTGGGCCGGCTCTGTTTACAAGAACCTCGTTTACGGTACAAGTTCAATATCACAGAAAGCGAAAAATGGATAAAGAAGTTGTGGTACTTACGTACAATGCAATATCACTCAGCAATGAAATCTATGTCATCAGGCCCGTCGCAGCATAATGAGTGGATTTAGGTACGATGATTCTAAGTGAAATAAGTCACACAGAAAAAGAAAGATCATAAGATATCACTACTACACGGAATGTAAACTTGGCTACACAGGAACTGAATTACAAAACAGAACAGGTCTCAAATGTAGAAAACCAACTTATGCTTGCTTAAGGGGAAAGGTGAGTTGGGGTGCTGCATGAAACCAGAGATTGAAATTAGCACAGATACCGTGCCATAAGCCAAATATGTAATAGACAAGAGCTACTCCTTGCTAAACGAAGTGTACTCAACACCCCATATTAAACGCCTAAGAATACACCTGACTAGTAAGAATCTTAAAACCTGTGGATTTATATGTCTCCGAAAGAGAATCAAACGTGTGTACGGCGGCATAAACGCAGCAGTGATAGGATTGGTGAGGTTCGGTGAGCAAATGCAGACCCTTTGAAGTCATATTGCATGGTACCCATTCCATGGGTCTCAACTCTCCAGGTTTAAGGGATTCTTCCTTCAGCTAAAACACGCATGTGGAACCCAGAGTATGATCCACCGTGTGATCGGGAAACGTGTTCAAATGTGTCTCAGTTTTCGTCCCCTGGTACTCGGGTGCAACATTCAAGACGCTTTACTAACACTCTCCCCACTTGGAGAGTCAGTGCCTTTAAACTCCTGTTTGGCCCAGTTTGCAATTTCTGCGGAAAATGTACAGGAATAGGGAGAACCAATGAGAGACTAGCTGGAGGTGTCTGGACGGGCAAATTTAACTCTCATTTCCCACCAGGAAGAGGAATTAACCAAAGGATCAGCGTGCCGTGCCGGAACCACACTAGGGCCTGAAGCAATCCTGCGGTGTTGCGGACAGCTCACAAGAAAGCGAGTTGAAGAAAGGAGCTCAGGGGCACTGTAATTCACAAACCTGCAGAGTTATAAATGACAGCTATCGTCCAAAAATATATTGAAGTAAGGCTGCCAAGAGAACTTGAAAGCGGGGCAGAATTGCAGGAAACCGATTTCAGGAGGTAGACGGGAATTGCATGTAAAGCATAGGAAAAGAGGCAGAACGTCCACAATGATGCACTTGGCCAAAAAGGGCGTATGCGTTTTTTCCTGAATATATTCAGGAAAAAACGCATACGCCCTTTTTGGCCAACCAAGCAAGCTTGCAAAGGAAATCTGCACTACAATGAAGTCTCACTGCCCCCCGGTCAAAAGGGCCATCTGAAAAAAGTGTAAAATCCAGAAAGGCAGGACAGGCCATGGAGAACTGGGAATCTTGTTATGCTGGTGGGCGGGATGTAAATTGCCAACAGCCACTCTGGAGAAGTGTATGGTGTTTCCTGAAACATCTAAAAAACTAAGCAACAGAGCCTAGGGCACTTCCACTTATGGTCCTATAGATTAGGGAAATTAAAATCAAAAACACAAAGCCACCCCAAAGTTTGGGACGGCTCTGTTTACAAGAACCTCGTTTACGGTACAAGTTCAATATCACAGAAAGCAAAAAATGGATAAAGAAGTTGTGGTACTTACGTACAATGCAATATCACTCAGCAATGAAATCTATGTCATCAGGCCCGTAGCAGATAATGAGTGGATTCAGGTATGATTATTCTAAGTGAAATAAGTCACACAGAAAAAGAAACACCAGAAGATATCACTACTACACGGAAGGTAAACTTGGCTACACAAGAACTGAATTACAAAACAGAACAGGGTCTCAAATGTAGAAAACCAACTTATGCTTGATTGAGGGGAAAGGTGAGTTGGGGTGCTGCATGAAACCAGAGATTGAAATTAGCACAGATACCGTTCCATAAGCCAAATATGTAATAGACAAGAGCTACTCCTTGCTCAACGCAGTGGACTCAACACCCCATATTAAACGCCTAAGAATATACCTGACTAGAAATAATCTTAAAACCTACGGATTTATGTCTCCAAAAGAGAATCAAGCCTGTGTACGGCTGCTTAAACGCAGCAGTGATAGGATTGGTGAGGTTCGGTGAGCAAATGCAGACCCTTTGAAGTCATACTGCATGGTACCCATTCCATGGGTCTCAACTCTCCAGGTTTAAGGGATTCTTCCTTCAGCTGAAACATGCATGTGGAACACAGAGTATGATCCACCGTGTGATCAGGAAACGTGTTCAAATGTGTCTCAGTTTTCGTCCCCTGGTACTCGGGTGCAACATTCAAGACGCTTTACTAACACTCTCCCCACTTGGAGAGTCAGTGCCTTTAAACTCCTGTTTGGCCCAGTTTGCAATTTCTGCGGAAAATGTGCAGGAATAGGGAGAACCAATGAGAGACTAGCTGGAGGTGTGTGGACGGGCAAATTTAACTCTCATTTCCCACCAGGAAGAGGAATTAACCAAAGGCTCAGCGTGCCGTGCCGGAACCACACTAGGGCCTGAAGCAATCCTGCGGTGTTGCGGCCAGCTCACAAGAAAGCGAGTTGAAGAAAGGAGCTCAGGGGCACTGTAATTCACAAACCTGCAGAGTTATAAATGACAGCTATCGTCCAAAAATATATTGAAGTAAGGCTGCCAAGAGGACTTGAAAGCGGGGCAGAATTGCAGGAAACCGATTTCAGGAGGTAGACGGGAATTGCATGTAAAGCATAGGAAAAGAGGCAAAACGTCCACAATGATGCACTTGGCCAAAAAGGGCGTATGCGTTTTTTCCTGAATATATTCAGGAAAAAACGCATACACCCTTTTTGGCCAACCAAGCAAGCTTGCAAAGGAAATCTGCACTACAATGAAGTCTCACTGCCCCCCGGTCAAAAGGGCCATCTGAAAAAAGTGTAAAATCCAGAAAGGCAGGACAGGCCATGCAGAACTGGGAGCCTTGTTATGCTGGTGGGCGGGATGTAAATTGCCAACAGCCACTCTGGAGAAGTGTATGGTGTTTCCTGAAACATCTAAAAAACAAAGCAACAGAGCCTAGGGCACTTCCACTTATGGTCCTATAGCTTAGGGAAATTAAAATCAAAAAGACACAGCCACCACAAAGTTTGGGCTGGCTCTGTTTACAAGAACCTCGTTTACGGTACAAGTTCAATATCACAGAAAGCGAAAAATGGATAAAGAAGTTGTGGTACTTACGTACAATGCAATATCACTCAGCAATGAAATCTATGTCATCAGGCCCGTAGCAGCATAATGAGTGGATGCAGGTACGATGATTCTAAGTGAAATAAGTCACACAGAAAAAGAAACATCATAAGGTATCACTACTACACGGAATGTAAACTTGGCTACACAGGAACTGAATTACTAAACAGAACAGGGTCTCAAATGTAGAAAACCAACTTATGCTTGCTTAAGGGGAAAGGTGAGTTGGGGTGCTGCATAAAACCAGAGATTGAAATTAGCACAGATACCGTTCCATAAGCCAAATATGTAATAGACAAGAGCTACTCCTTGCTCAACGCAGTGGACTCAACACCCCATATTAAACGCCTAAGTATATACCTGACTAGAAATAATCTTAAAACCTATGGATTTATATGTCTCCGAAAGAGAATCAAGCGTGTGTACGGCGGCATAAACGCAGCAGTGATAGGATTGGTGAGGTTCGGTGAGCAAATGCAGACCCTTTGAAGTCATACTGCATGGTACCCATTCCATGGGTCGCAACTCTCCAGGTTTAAGGGATTCTTTCTTCAGCTGAAACATGCATGTGGAACACAGTGTATGATCCACCGTGTGATCAGGAAACGTGTTCAAATGTGTCTCAGTTTTCGTCCCCTGGTACTCGGGTGCAACATTCAAGACGCTTTACTAACACTCTCCCCACTTGGAGAGTCAGTGCCTTTAAACTCCTGTTTGGCCCAGTTTGCAATTTCTGCGGAAAATGTACAGGAATAGGGAGAACCAATGAGAGACTAGCTGGAGGTGTGTGGACGGGCAAATTTAACTCTCATTTCCCACCAAGAAGAGGAATTAACCAAAGGCTCAGCGTGCCGTGCCAGAACCACACTAGGGCCTGAAGCAATCCTGCGGTGTTGCGGCCAGCTCACAAGAAAGCGAGTTGAAGAAAGGAGCTCAGAGGCACTGTAATTCACAAACCTGCAGAGTTATAAATGACAGCTATCGTCCAAAAATATATTGAAGTAAGGCTGCCAAGAGGACTTGAAAGCGGGGCAGAATTGCAGGAAACCGATTTCAGGAGGTAGACAGGAATTGCATGTAAAGCATAGGAAAAGAGGCAGAACGTCCACAATGATGCACTTGGCCAAAAAGGGCGTATGCGTTTTTTCCTGAATATATTCAGGAAAAAACGCATACGCCCTTTTTGGCCAACCAAGCAAGCTTGCAAAGGAAATCTGCACTACAATGAAGTCTCACTGCCCCCCGGTCAAAAGGGCCATCTGAAAAAAGTGTAAAATCCAGAAAGGCAGGACAGGCCATGGAGAACTGGGAGCCTTGTTATGCTGATGGGCGGGATGTAAATTGCCAACAGCCACTCTGGAGAAGTGTATGGTGTTTCCTGAAACATCTAAAAAACAAGCAACAGAGCCTAGGGCACATCCACTTATGGTCCTATAGCTTAGGGAAATTAAAATCAAAAAGACACAGCCACCCCAAAGTTTGGGACGGCTGTGTTTACAAGAATCTTGTTTACGGTACAAGTTCAATATCACAAAACCGAAAAATGGATAAAGAAGTTGTGGTACTTACGTACAATGCAATATCACTCAGCAATGAAATCTTGTCATCAGGCCCGTCGCAGCATAATGAGTGGATTCAGGTACGATGATTCTAAGTGAAATAAGTCACACAGAAAAAGAAACATCATAAGATTTCACTACTACATGGAATATAAACTTGGCTACACAGGAACTGAATTACAAAACAGAACAGGTTCTCAAATGTAGAACACCAATTTATGCTTGCTTAAGGGGAAAGGTGAGTTGGGGTGCTGCATGAAACCAGAGATTGAAAATAGCACAGATACCGTTCCATAAGCCAAATATGCAATAGACAAGAGCTACTCCTTGCTGAACGAAGTGGACTCAACACCCCATATTAAACGCCTAAGAATATACCTGACTAGAAATAATCTTAAAACCTACGGATTTATATGTCTCCGAAAGAGAATCAAGCGTGTGTACGGTGGCATAAACGCAGCAGTGATAGGATTGGTGAGGTTCGGTGAGCAAATGCAGACCCTTTGAAGTCATATTGCATGGTACCCTTTCCATGGGTCTCAACTCTCCAGGTTTAAGGGATTCTTCCTTCAGCTGAAACATGCATGTGGAACACAGAGTATGATCCACCGTGTGATCAGGAAACGTGTTCAAATGTGTCTCAGTTTTCGTCCCCTGGTACTCGGGTGCAACATTCAAGACGCTTTACTAACACTCTCCCCACTTGGAGAGTCAGTGCCTTTAAACTCCTGTTTGGCCCAGTTTGCAATTTCTGCGGAAAATGTACAGGAATAGGGAGAACCAATGAGAGACTAGCTGGAGGTGTGTGGACGGGCAAATTTAACTCTCATTTCCCACCAGGAAGAGGAATTAACCAAAGGCTCAGCGTGCCGTGCCGGAACCACACTAGGGCCTGAAGCAATCCTGCGGTGTTGCGGCCAGCTCACAAGAAAGCGAGTTGAAGAAAGGAGCTCAGGGGCACTGTAATTCACAAACCTGCAGAGTTATAAATGACAGCTATCGTCCAAAAATATATTGAAGTAAGGCTGCCAAGAGGACTTGAAAGCGGGGCAGAATTGCAGGAAACCGATTTCAGGAGGTAGACGGGAATTGCATGTAAAGCATAGGAAAAGAGGCAGAACGTCCACAATGATGCACTTGGCCAAAAAGGGCGTATGCGTTTTTCCCTGAATATATTCAGGAAAAAACGCATACGCCCTTTTTGGCCAACCAAGAAAGCTTGCAAAGGAAATCTGCACTACAATGAAGTCTCACTGCCCCCGGTCAAAAGGGCCATCTGAAAAAGTGTAAAATCCAGAAAGGCAGGACAGGCCATGGAGAACTGGGAGCTTTGTTATGCTGATGGGCGGGATGTAAATTGCCAACAGCCACTCTGGAGAAGTGTATGGTGTTTCCTGAAACATCTAAAAAACAAAGCAACAGAGCCTAGGGCACTTCCACTTATGGTCCTATAGCTTAGGGAAATTAAAATCAAAAAGACACAGCCACCCCAAAGTTTGGGACGGCTCTGTTTACAACAACCTCGTTTACGGTACAAGTTCAATATCACAGAAAGCGAAAAATGGATAAAGAAGTTTTGGTACTTACGTACAATGCAATATCACTCAGCAATGAAATCTATGTCATCAGGCCCGTCGCAGCATAATGAGTGGATTTAGGTACGATGATTCTAAGTGAAATAAGTCACACAGAAAAAGAAACATCATAAGATATCACTACTACACGGAATGTAAACTTGGCTACACAGGAACTGAATTACAAAACAGAACAGGGTCTCAAATGTAGAAAACCAACTTATGCTTGTTTAAGGGGAAAGGTGAGTTGGGGTGCTGCATGAAACCAGAGATTGAAATTAGCACAGATACCGTGCCATAAGCCAAATATGTAATAGACAAGAGCTACTCCTTGCTGAACGAAGTGTACTCAACACCCCATATTAAACGCCTAAGAATACACCTGACTAGTAAGAATCTTAAAACCTGTGGATTTATATGTCTCCGAAAGAGAATCAAGCGTGTGTACAGCGGCATAAACGCAGCAGTGATAGGATTTGTGAGGTTCGGTGAGCAAATGCAGACCCTTTGAAGTCATACTGCATGGTACCCATTCCATGGGTCTCAACTCTCCAGGTTTAAGGGATAATTCCTTCAGCTGAAACATGCATGTGGAACACAGAGTATGATCCACCGTGTGATCAGGAAACGTGTTCAAATGTGTCTCAGTTTTCATCCCCTGGTACTCGGGTGCAACATTCAAGACGCTTTACTAACTCTCTCCCCACTTGGAGAGTCAGTGTCTTTAAACTCCTGTTTGGCCCAGTTTGCAATTTCTGCGGAAAATGTACAGGAATAGGGAGAACCAATGAGAAACTAGCTGGAGGTGTCTGGACGGGCAAATTTAACTCTCATTTCCCACCAGAAAGAGGAATTAACCAAAGGCTCAGCATGCCGTGCCGGAACCACACTAGGGCCTGAAGCAATCCTGCGGTGTTGCGGCCAGCTCACAAGAAAGCGAGTTGAAGAAAGGAGCTCAGGGGCACTGTAATTCACAAACCTGCAGAGTTATAAATGACAGCTATCGTCCAAAAATATATTGAAGTAAGGCTGCCAAGAGGACATGAAAGCTGGGCAGGATTGCAGGAAACCGATTTCAGGAGGTAGACAGGAATTGCATGTAAAGCATAGGAAAAGAGGCAGAACGTCCACAATGATGCACTTGGCCAAAAAGGGCGTATGCGTTTTTTCCTGAATATATTCAGGAAAAAACGCATACGCCCTTTTTGGCCAACCAAGCAAGCTTGCAAAGGATATCTGCACTACAATGAAGTCTCACTGCCCCCCGGTCAAAAGGGCCATCTGAAAAAAGTGTAAAATCCAGAAAGGCAGGACAGGCCATGCAGAACTGGGAACCTTGATATGCTGATGGGCGGGATGTAAATTGCCAACAGCCACTCTGGGGAAGTGTATGGTGTTTCCTGAAACATCTAAAAAACTAAGCAACAGAGCCTAGGGCACTTCCAATTATGGTCCTATAGCTTAGGGAAATTAAAATCAAAAAGACACAGCCACCCCAAAGTTTGGGACGGCTCTGTTTACAAGAACCTCGTTTACGGTACAAGTTCAATATCACAGAAAGCGAAAAATGGATAAAGAAGTTGTGGTACTTACGTACAATGCAATATCACTCAGCAATGAAATCTATGTCATCAGGCCCGTAGCAGCATAATGAGTGGATTCAGGTATGATGATTCTAAGTGAAATAAGTCACACAGAAAAAGACACACCATAAGATATCACTACTACAAGGAAGGTAAACTTGGCTACACAAGAACTGAATTACAAAACAGAACAGGGTCTCAAATGTAGAAAACCAACTTATGCTTGCTTGAGGGGAAAGGTGAGTTGGGGTGCTGCATGAAACCAGAGATTGAAATTAGCACAGATACCGTTCCATAAGCCAAATATGTAATAGACAAGAGCTACTCCTTGCTCAACGAAGTGGACTCAACACCCCATATTAAATGCCTAAGAATATACCTGACTAGTAAGAATATTAAAACCTACCGATTTATATGTCTCCGAAAGAGAATCTAGCGTGTGTACAGTGGCATAAACGCAGCAGTGATAGGATTGGTGAGGTTCGGTGAGCAAATGCAGACTCTTTGAAGTCATATTGCATGGTACCCATTCCATGGGTGTCAACTCTCCAGGTTTAAGGGATTCTTCCTTCAGCTAAAACATGCATGTGGAACCCAGAGTATGATCCACCGTGTGATCGGGAAACGTTTTCAAATGTGTCTCAGTTTTCGTTCCCTGGTACTCGGGTGCAACATTCTAGACGCTTTACTAACACTCTCCCCACTTGGAGAGTCAGTGCCTTTAACCTCCTGTTTGGCCCAGTTTGCAATTTCTGCGTAAGATGAACAGGAATAGGGAGAACCAATGAGAGACTAGCTGGAGCTGTGAGGACGGGCAAATTTAACTCTCATTTCCCACCAGGAAGAGGAATTAACGAAAGGCTCAGCATGCGATGCCGGAACCAAACTAGGGCCTGAAGCAATCCTGCGGTGTTGCGGCCAGCTCACAAGAAAGCGAGTTGAAGAAAGGAGCTCAGGGGCACTGTAATTCACAATCCTGCAGAGTTATAAATGACAGCTATCGTCCAAAAATATATTGAAGGAAGGCTGCCAAGAGGAGTTGAAAGCGGGGCAGAATTGCAGAAAACCGATTTCAGGAGGTAGACTGGAATTGCATGTAAAGCATAGGAAAAGAGGCAGAACGTCCACAATGATGCACTTGGCCAAAAAGGGCGTATGCGTTTTTCCCTGAATATATTCAGGAAAAAACGCATACGCCCTTTTTGGCCAACCAAGCAAGCTTGCAAAGGAAATCTGCACTACAGTGAAGTCTCACTGCCCCCGGTCAAAAGGGCTATCTGAAAAAAGTGTAAAATCCAGAAAGGCAGGACAGACCATAGAGAACTGGGAGCCTTGTTAAGCTGATGGGCGGGATGTAAATTGCCAACAGCCACTCTGAAGAAGTGTATGGTGTTTCCTGAAACATCAAAAAAACAAAGCAACAGAGCCTAGGGCACTTCCACTTATGGTCCTATAGCTTAGGGAAATTAAAATCAAAAAGACTCAGCCACCCCAAAGTTTCGGCCGGCTCTGTTTACAAGAACCTTCGTTTACGGTACAAGTTCAATATCACAGAAAGCGAAAAATGGATAAAGAAGTTGTGGTACTTACGTACAATGCAATATCACTCAGCAATGAAATCTATGTCATCAGGCCCGTAGCAGCATAATGAGTGGATTCAGGTACGATGATTCTAAGTGAAATCAGTCACACAGAAAAAGAAACATCATAAGGTATCACTACTACACGGAATGTAAACTTGGCTACACAGGAACTGAATTACAAAACAGAACAGGGTCTCAAATGTAGAAAACCAACTTATGCTTGCTTAAGGGGAAAGGTGAGTTGGGGTGCTGCATAAAACCAGAGATTGAAATTAGCACAGATACCGTTCCATAAGCCAAATATGTAATAGACAAGAGCTACTCCTTGCTCAACGAAGTGGACTCAACACCCCACATTAAACGCCTAAGAATATACCTGACTAGTAATAATCTTAATACCTAAGGATTTATATGTCTCCGAAAGAGAATCAAGCGTGTGTACAGCGGCATAAACGCAGCAGTGATAGGATTGGTGAAGTTTGGTGAGCAAATGCAGACCCTTTGAAGTCATATTGCATGGTACCCATTCCATGGGTCTCAACTCTCCAGGTTTAAGGGATTCTTCCTTCAGCTAAAACATGCATGTGGAACCCAGAGTATGATCCACCATGTGATCGGGAAACGTGTTCAAATGTGTCTCAGTTTTCGTCCCCTGGTACTCGGGTGCAACATTCCAGACGCTTTACTAACACTCTGCCCACTTGGAGAGTCAGTGCCTTTAACCTCCTGTTTGGCCCAGTTTGCAATCTCTGTGGAAAATGAACAGGAATAGGGAGAACCAATGAGAGACTAGGTGGAGGTGTCTGGACGGGCAAATTTAACTCTCATTTCCCACCAGGAAGAGGAATTAACCAAAGGATCAGCATGCCATGCCGGAACCAAACTAGGGCCCGAAGCAATCCTGCGGTGTTGCGGCCAGCTCACGAGAAAGCGAGTTGAAGAAAGGAGCTCAGGGGCACTGTAATTCACAAACCTGCAGAGTTATAAATGACAGCTATCATCCAAAAATATATTGAAGGAAGGCTGACAAGAGGACTTGAAAGCGGGGCAGAATTGCAGGAAACCGATTTCAGGACGTAGACTGGAATTGCATGTAAAGCATAGGAAAAGAGGCAGAACGTCCACAATGATGCACTTGGCCAAAAAGGGCGTATGCGTTTTTTCCTGAATATATTCAGGAAAAAAAGCATACGCACTTTTTGGCCAACCAAGCAAGTTTGCAAAGGAAATCTGCACTACAATGAAGTCTCACTGTCCCCCAGTCAAAAGGGCCATCTGAAAAAAGTGTAAAATCCAGAAAGGCAGGATAGGTCATGGAGAACTGGGAGCCTTGTTATGCTGATGGGCGGGATGTAAATTGCCAGCAGCCACTCTGGAGAAGTGTATGGTGTTTCCTGAAACATCTAAAAAACAAAGCAACAGAGCCTAGGGCACTTCCACTTATGGTCCTATAGCTTAGGGAAATTAAAATCAAAAAGACACAGCCACCCCAAAGTTTGGGCCGGCTCTGTTTACAAGAACCTCGTTTACGGTACAAGTTCAATATCACAGAAAGCGAAAAATGGATAAAGAAGTTGTGGTAATTACGTACAATGCAATATCACTCAGCAATGAAATCTATGTCATCAGGCCCGTAGCAGCATAATGAGTGGATTCAGGTACGATGATTATAAGTGAAATAAGTCACACAGAAAAAGAAACATCATAAGATATCACTACTACATGGAATGTAAACTTGGCTACACAGGAACTGAATTACAAAACAGAACAGGGTGTCAAATGTAGAAAACCAACTTATACTTGCTTAAGGGGAAAGGTGAGTTGGGGTGCTGCATAAAACCAGAGATTGAAATTAGCACAGATACCGTTCCATAAGCCAAATATGTAATAGACAAGAGCTACTCCTTGCTCAACGAAGTGGACTCAACACCCCATATTAAACGCCTTACAATATACCTGACTAGTAAGAATCTTAAAACCTATGGATTTATATGTCTCCGGAAGAGAATGAAGCGTGTGTACAGTGGCATAAACGCAGCAGTGATAGGATTGGTGAGGTTTGGTGAGCAAATGCAGACCCTTTGAAGTCATATTGCATGGTACCCATTCCATGGGTCTCAACTCTCCATGTTTAAGGGATTCTTCCTTCAGCTAAAACATGCATGTGGAACCAAGAGTATGATCCACCGTGTGATCGGGAAACGTGTTCAAATGTGTCTCAGTTTTCGTCCCCTGGTACTCGGGTGCAACATTCCAGACGCTTTACTAACACTCTCCCCACTTGGAGAGTCAGTGCCTTTAACCTCCTGTTTGGCCCTGTTTGCAATTTCTTCGGAAGATGAACAGGAATAAGGAGAAGCAATGGGAGACTATCTGTAGGTGTCTGGACGGGCAAATTTAAGTCTCATTTCCCACCAGGAAGATAAATGAACCAAAGGCTCTGCGTGCCATGCTGGAACTAGATTAGGGCCTGAGGAGATCCTGCGGTGTTGCGGCCAGCTCACAAGAAAGCGAGTTGAAGAAAGGAGCTCAGGGGCACTGTAATTCAGAAACCTGCGGAGTTATAAATGACAGCTATCATCCAAAATTATACTGAAGTAAGGCTGCGATGAGGACTTGAATGCCGGGCAGAATTGCTGGAAACTGATTTCAGAACGTACACGGGAGTAGTTCTTAAAGCATAGGAAAAGAGACAGAACTTGGAAAATAATGCACTTGGCAAAAAAGGGCATATGTGTTTTATCCAGAGCTCTCATAACTGAGGGGAGGAGATTCCCAGCAGGCTCCAACTGCCACCTGAGGGCTCACATTGCCAAGGCAACGTGAGCATGCCAGGCAGGAGTTACCTCACAGCAGAGGTCCCACCTCACAGAAGGGTGAGAAACCCAGCCAACATCAGACTCTCACCAGAGGGCCCACATCACCAAGGGGATGGGAACCAGGCAGGAGTGTCTTCACATCAGTGGGGCCACATCATCGAAAGCTGAGGTACTCAGCACATGTGTCCTCAAACCAGAGGACCCACATCACCAAGGACCTCGGAGTGAGGCAGGCAGGAGTAACCTCACAACACTGGGCACATAGAATAAAAAAGTGAGGAATCCAGCAGTTGGAACCTCCCAGCAGGCGGCCCAGAGCACCGAGGCTATGGGATCCAGGCCACAGTGAACTCACAGAAGAGGGCCCATGTCATGAAACTGAGCAAACCAGCCATTGGGACCTCAGAGCAGGAGGCCCACATCCCCATGGGGATGGAATTCTGGTAGGAGTGTCCTCGCACCACTGAGAACGTATCAGAAAATTTTGGGCGACCAGCAGTTAGGGCCTGACGCCAGAGGACCCTCATCACCAAGGGAAGGAGGCTCCCAGCAGGCTCCAACTGCCACCAGAGGGCTGACGTCGCCAAGGCGATGTGTGCCAACCAGGCACGAATGACCTCACAGCAGAGGGCCCACCTCAGAGAAGTGTGACGAACCCAGTCAGGATCAGACTCGCACCAGAGGGCCCACATCACCAAATGGATTGGAACCAGGCAGGAGTGTCCTCACATGAGTAGGGCCACATCATCTAAAGGTGAGGAACCCAGAACATGTGGCTTCAAACCATAGGACACCCATCACCAAGGGGCTGGGAGTGAGGCAGGCAGGAGGAGCCTCATAACAGAGGGCCCAAAAATAAGAAAGGTGAGGAATCCAGCAGTTGGAACCTCCCAGCAGGCGGCCCAGAGCACAGAGGCTAGAGGAACCAGGCCAGAGTGAACTAACACCAGACAGCCCACATCATGAAACTGTGAGCAACCCAGACATTGGGACCTCAGAGCAGAAGGCCCACATCCCCATGGTGATGGGAACATGACAGGAGTGTCCTGGCATCACTGGGCTCACATCAGAAAACGTGGGGTGCTCAGAAGTTAGGGCCTGACGCTAGAGGGCACTCATCACCGAGAGGAGGAGGCTCCCAGCAGGCTCCAGCTGCCACCAGAGGGCCAACGTCGCCAAGGCGATGTGTGCCAGTCTGGCAGGAGTGACCTCACAGCAGAGGGCCCACCTCACAGAAGGGTGAGGAACACAGCCAGGATCAGACTCTCACCAGAGGGCCCACATCACCAAGGGGATGGGAACCAGGCAGGAGTGTCCCCACACCAGTGGGACAACATCATCGAAAGGTGAGGATCCCAGCACATGTGTCCTCAAACCAGAGGAACCACATCACCAAGGGGTTCGGAATGAGGCTGGCAGGACTGGCCTCACAACACAGGGTCCATAGAATATAAAAGTTGAGGAATCCAGCAGTTGGAACCTCCCAGCAAGTGGCCCAGAGCACCGAGGCTATGGGATCCAGGCCGCAGTGAACTCACAGCAGAGGGCCCACATCATGAACCTGTGAGCAGCCCAGCTGTTGGGACCTCAGAACAGAAGGCCCACATCCCCATTGGGATGGGAACCTGGCAGGAGTGGCTTTGCACCACTTAGCACATATCAGAAAAAGTTAGGAGCCCAGCAGTTAGGGCCTGACGCCAGGGGGCCCTCATAACTGAGGTGAGGAGACTCCCAGCAGGTTCCAACTGCCAACAGAGGGCCCACATCTACAAGGTGGCATGCGCCAGCCAGGCAGTAGTGACCTCACAGCAGAGGGCCTATCTCACAGAAGGGTGAGGAACCGAGGCAGGATGAGACTCTCACCAGAGGGCCCACAACACCAAGGGGATGGGAACCAGTCAGGACTGTCCTCCCACCAGTGGGGCCACATCATCGAAAGGTGAGGAACCCAGCACATGTGGCCTCATATCAGAGGACATACATCACAAAGGGGATGGGAGTGAGGCAGGTAGGAGTAGCCTAAAAACAGAGGGCCCAAAGAATAAAAAAAGTGAGGAATCCAGCATTTGGAACCTCCCAGCAGGCGGCCGAGAGCACAGAAGCTATGGGATGCAGGCAGGAGTTAACTAACACCAGAGAGCCCACATCATGAAACTGTGAGCAACCCAGGCATTGGGACCTCAGAGCAGAAAGCCCACATCCCCATGGGGATGGGAACCTGACAGGAGTGTCCTGGCATCACTGGGCTCACATCAGAAAACGTGGGGAGCCCAGCAGTTAGAGCCTGATGCTAGAGGGCCATCATCACCGAGGGCAGGAGGCTCCCAGCAGGTTCCATGTGCCAACAGAGGGCCCACGTCGCCAAGGTGATGTGTGCAAGTCAGGCAGGATTGACCTCACAGCAGAGGGCCTACCTCACAGAAGAGTGAGGAACCCAGCCAGGATAAGACTGTCACCAGAAGGCCCACATCACCAAGGGGATGGGAACCAGGCAGGAGTGTCCTCACACCAGTGGGGCCACATCATTGAAAGTTGCCTAACCCAGCACATGTGGCCTCAAACCAGAAGACCCACATCACGAAGGGGTTGCGAGTGAGGCAGGCAGGAGGAGCATCACAACACAGGACCCATAGAATACAAAAGTTGAGGAATCGAGCAGTTGGAACCTCCCAGCAGGCAGCCAAGACCACAGAGGCTATGGGATCCAGGCCACAGTGAACTAACACCAGAGAGCCCACATCATGAAATTGTGATCAACCCAGCCGTTGGAACCTCAGAGCAGAAGGCCCACATCCCCATGGGGATGGGAACCTAAGAGGAGTGCTTGAGCAACACTGGGCTCACTAAGAAAAGTTGGGGAGCCCAGCAGTTAGGGCCTGACGTCAGAGGGCCCTCATCACAGAGCTGAGGAGGCTCCCAGCAGGGTCCAATTGCCACCAGAGGGCCCATGTCAACAAGGCGAGGTGAGCAACCCAGGCAAGAGTTACCTGATAGTAGAGGGCCCACCTCACAGATGGGTGAGGAACCCAGCCAGGATCAGACTCTCACCAGAGGGCCCACATCACAAAGGGGATGGGACCCAGTCAGGATTATCCTCACACCAGTGGGGCCTCATCATCTTAAGGTGAGGAACCCAGCACATGTGTCCTCAAACCAGAGGACCCACATCACCAAGGGCCTTGGAGTGAGGCAGGCAGGAGTAGCCTCACAACACAGGGCACATAATATAAAAAACGTGAGAATTCCAGCATTTAGACCTTCCAGCAGGCGGCCCAGAACACCGAGGCTATGGGATCCAGGCCACAGTGAACTCACAGCAGAGGGCCCACATCACAAAACTGTGAGCAACCCAGGAGTTGAGACCTCAGCGCAGAAGGCCCACATCCCCATGGGAATGGGAACCTGGCTGGAGTGTCCTCGCACCACTGGGCGCACATCAGAAAATGTGGGGAGCCCACCATTTAGGGCCTGACGCCAGAGGGCCGTCATCACCGAGAGGAGGAGGTGCCCTGCACGCTCCAACTGCCACCAGAGGGCTCACGTCTCCAAGGTGACGTGTGCCAGCCAGGCAGGAGTGACCTCACAGAAGAGGGCCTACCTCACAGAACGTTGAGGAACCCAGCCAGGATTAGACTCTCGCCAGAGGGCCCACCTCACCAAGGGGATGGGAACCAGGCAGGAGTGTCCTCACACGAGTGGGGTCACATCATCGAAAGGTGAGGAACGCAGCACATGTGGCCTCAAGCCATAGGACAGTCATCACCAAGGGGCTGGCAGTGAGGCAGGCAGGAGGAGCCTCACAACAGAGGGCACATAGAATAAAAAAGTTGAGGAATCCAGCAGTTGGAACCTCCCAGCAGGCGGCTCAGAGCACCGATGATAAGGGATCCTTGCCGGAGTGAACTCACAGCAGAGGGCCCACATCATGGTACTGTGAGCAAGCCAGCCGTTTTGACCTCAGAGCAGAAGGCCCATATCGCCATGGGGATGGGAACCTGGCAAGAGTCTCCTCACTCACTTGGCGCACATCAGAAAATGTGGGGAGCCCTGCAGTTATGGCCTAAGGCAAGAGGGCCCTCATCACTGAGGGAAGGAGGATCCCAGCACACTCCAACTGCCACCAGAGGGCCCACGTCGCCAAGGTGACCTGTGCCAGACAGGCATGATTGACCTCACAGCAGAGGGCCCACCTCACAGAAGGGTGAGGAACCCAGCCAGGATCAGACTCTCACCTGAGGGCCCACATCAGCAAGGGGATGGGAACCAGTCAGGACTGTCTTCCCTCCAGTGGGGTCACATCATCGAAAGGTGCGGAACCCAGCACATGTGGCCTCAAATCAGAGGACACATATCACAAAGGGAATGGGAGTGAGGCAGGCAGGAGTAGCCTAAAATCAGAGGGCCCAAAGAATAAGAAAGGTGAGGAATCCAGCAGTTGGAACCTCCCAGCAGGCGGCCCAGAGCACAGAAGCTATGGGATGCAGGCAGGAGTGAACTAATACCAGAGAGCCCACATCATGAAACTGTGAGCAACCCAGGCTTTGGGACCTCAGAGCAGAAGGCCCACATCCCAATGGGGATGTGAACCTGGCTGGAGTGTCCTCGCACCACTGGGCGCACATCACAAAATGTGGGGAGCCCAGCAGTTAAGGCCTGATGCCAGAGGGCCCTCATCACCGAGGAGAGGAGGCTCCCAGCAGGCTCCAAGTGCCACCAGAGGGCTCATGTCCACAAGGCGAGGTGAGCAAGCCAGGCAGGAGTGACCTCACATCAGACGGCCCACCTCACAGATGGGTGAGGAACCCAGCCAGGATCAGACTCTCAACAGAGGGCCCACATCACCAAGGGGATGTGAACCAGGCAGGAGTCTCCTAAGACCATTGGTCCCACATCATCGAAAGGTGAGGAACCCAGCACATGTGGCCTCAAACCAGACGACACACATCACGAAGGGGATGGGAGTGAGGCAGGCAGGAGGATCCTCACAACAGAGGGCCCAAAAAATTAAAAAAGTGAGGAATCCAGCAGTTGGAACCTCCCAGCAGGCGGCCAAGAGCACAGAGGCTATGGGATCCAGGCTTCTGTGAACACCAGAGAGCCCACATCATGAAAATGTGAACAACCCAGCCGTTGGGACCTCAGAGCAGAAGGCCCACAACCCCATGGAGATGGGATCCTAAGAGGAGTGCCAAAGCATCACCGGGCTCCCTAAGAAAAGTTGGTGAGTCCAGCAGTTAGGGCCTGACGCAAGAGGGTCCTCATCACCGGGGGGAGGAGATTCCCAGCACGCTCCAACTGCCACCACACGGCTGACTTCACCAAGGCAATGTGTGCCAGCCATGCAGGAGTGACCTATCAGCAGAGGGTCTCCCTCACAGGTGGGTGAGGAACAAAGCCAGGAACAGACTCTCACCAGGGGGTCCACATAACCACGTGGATGAGAACCAAGCAGGAGTGTCCTCACACTAGTGGGGCCACATCATCGAAAGGTGAGGAACCCAGCAAAGGTGGCCACAAACCAGAGGACCCACATCACCAAGGGGTTGAGAGTGAGGTAGGTGTCTGGACGGGTATATTTAACACTCATTTCCCACCAGGAAGAGAAATTAACCAAAGGCTCAGCGTGCCCTGCCAGAAGCAGATTAGGGCCTGAAGCAGTCTTGCGGGTTTGCGGCCAGCTCACAAGAAAGCGAGTTGAAGAAAGGAGCTCAGGGGCCCTGTAATTCACAAACCTGGAGAGTTATAAATAACAGATAACGTCCAAAAATATATTGAAGTAAGGCTGCGAAGAGGACTTGAAAGCGGGGCAGAATTTCAGGAAACCGATTTCAGGAGGTAGACTGGAATTGCATTTAAAGCATAGGAAAAGAGGCAGAACATCGACAATGATGCACTTGGCAACAAAGGGCGTATGAGTTTGTTCCTGAATATATTCAGGAAAAAACACATATGCCCTTTTTGGCAAACCAAGCAAGCTTGCAATGGAAATCCGAACTACTATGAAGTGTCACTTCCCCCCGGTCTAAAGGGCCATCTGAGAAAAGTGTAAAATCCAGAAAGGCAAGACAGGCCATGGGGAAAAAGGAGCCTTGTTATGCTGATGGGCGGGATGTAAATTGCCAACAGCCACTCTGGAGAAGTGTATGGTGTTTCCTGATACATCTGAAAAACAAAGCAACAGAGTCTAGGGCATTTCCACTTATGGTCCTATAGCTTAGGGAAATTAAAATCAAAAAGACACAGCCACCCCAAAATTTGGGACGGCTCTGTTTACAGGAACCTCTTCTACAGTACGAGTTAAATATCCCAGAGAACAAATAATTGATAAAGAAGTTGCGGTACTTATGTACAACAGAATACCACTCAGCAATGAAATCTGTGTCACCAGGCCTGTACCAGCATAATGAGTGGATTGAGGCATGATGATTCTAAGTGAAATAAGTCACACAGAAAAAGAAACATCATAAGGTATCACTAATGCACGGAATGTAAACTTGGCTACACATGAACTGAATTACAAAACAGAACAGGGTCTCAAGATTAGAAAACCAACTTATGCTTGCTTAAAGGGAAAGGTGAGTTAAGGGGGTGCTGCATAAAACCAGAGATTGAAATTAGCACAGATACCGTTCCATAAGCCAAATATGTAATAGACAAGACCTACCCCCTGCTCAACGAAATGGACTCAACAATGAGGTATCACCTCACACCTGTTAGAATGGGCATCATCTGAAAATCTACAAACAACAAATGCTGGAAAGGGTGTGGAGAAAAGGAACCCTCTTCCACTATTGTTGGGAATATAAGTTGATACAGTCACTATGGAGAACAATATGGAGTTTCTTAAGAAACTAATAATAGAATTACCATATGATACAGCGATCCCAGGACTGGACATATACCCAGACAAAACCATAAATCAAAAAGAGACATTCACCGCAATGTTCATTGCATCACTATTTACAATATCGAGGTAATGGAAGCAACCTAAATGCCCACAGACAGACGAATGCATAAAGATGTGGTACATATATAAAATGGAATATTACTAAGCCATGAAAGGAATGAAATTGGGTCATTTGTAGAGACGTCGATGGATCTAGAGACTGTCATACAGAGTGAAGTAAGTCAGAAAGAGAAAAACAAATCTTGTATATTCATGCATATATGTGGAACCTAGAAAAACTGTACAGATTAACCGTTTTGCAAGGCATAAATAGAGCAACAGATGTAGACAACAATCGTATGGACAACAAGGGGGGAAAGCTCTTGGAGGGGTGGTGGTGGGAGGAGTTGAGAGATTGGGATTGGCATGTAAACATTTATATGTATAAAATAGATAACCAATGAGAACCTGCTGTATAAAAATATAAAATAAAATTCAAAATTAAAAAGAAATAAAATTTAAAAAATAAAACAGAAAAAACAATTATTCCCTTCACATACATTTATATGAATAAATTATTTCCATGCTTATATCTGTAAATACAAAAAAGAGGAATAAAATCTACCTTGAACCAAAAACGAAAAAGAGAAAAAAAAAAACAGAACCCACCAGTTACTCAGAGGAAAACCGTATCAGGGCACTTGCTCCAGTTGTAAACAATTCTGAAGTTGGTCAGTGGTGGGGAATCGTCTCCCATTCAGCCAGCAGCCCCCACACAACAAGCGTCCTCATTGCAAAGCTGGGGCACCGTGCCGAGGCATCTGTGAGTAAACGTGAGCTGAGCCCCAGGCCAGTTGCTGCTGAACTGTTCCCGCCCTTCCCAGGTAAAACACCTGAATATATACAAGGACTTGAAAGCCTAGAGGAAGGGCCATGGAGCCACACGAGTGACAGCATGCCAGCTGACTTGGTGCCTGCAGGCCAGCCAGGATGGTCCTGGCCCTGGGTGCTCTTCTGGAAGATTTCCATTTCCCTGCCTGAGATACCCGTCCTGTCCCTGCCCCCACTGCTTTTTTCCTTCCTCACCTCTGCCCAGGGAGAAATTCCAGCAGCAGGTATGGGTGACACATCCTCTTCTTTAGCAGGTGGCAGCCTGGCAACTGCTGCAGAAAGTCCAGCAGAGCCCCACTCACACTGGGCCACCCACAAAGCCGTGGCCTCTCACTCCCTCCCACCAGCCCAGCCCCGAGACTGCTGACAGGGCAGAGAAAATGGCGTCAGGCACAGCTGCAGGGGCTTTTGCTGCCTGGAGTGGTATTTATATTGATCTCAACCCAGGCACACCTGGGGAGGGCTGGCCGGCATGGTAAGGTTGCCCAGGTCAGCCAATCATCACCCCTCAGGGGCTCACAGTTGCAGAAAATGGAACTTGCTGAACCGGCCAGGTCCAAGGAACAGGTGTGGGCTCCTGAGAGTCAGGATAGACAAGGGGCTGCAGCTTTGGCTTGTTTTCTAATCATTTTATCTGGCCCATGAGTGGGAGACAACTTCAAGAAAACCCTCTCCTAATGAGAGGAACCCAGGAGTCAGGGAGAGGAGGGGTGGGTGGTGGTTGGAGACAGAGGCCTGGTGCCCTGGGTGCAGTGGAAGTCTCTGGAAGACCAGGTGGAGGGAGGCCACACAGAGTGATGCCCAGGGTCACAGACCTGTCGGAGCTGCTGTTTGTTAGTTCAAGTCCTGCTCTGAGGTGCTCTGTGTCAGCTCTGAGCGACAGGTGAGCTGGGGGTGCTCTTCAATGAGGGCTATGTGCACGGTTC
This sequence comes from Leucopleurus acutus, assembly GCF_964270905.1. NCBI lineage: Eukaryota > Metazoa > Chordata > Mammalia > Artiodactyla > Delphinidae > Leucopleurus > Leucopleurus acutus. The sequence continues at coordinate 95,524,386 of NC_139142.1, read as the reverse complement.
CTGTGTGCCCAGCCCTGCCACGGTACCTGCAAGGGTAGCTCTGTATCCTGGGAGGGGCCTGACCATGAGAGCCCCGTGGGCTGGGTTGGGGGTGGGGTACCTGCCCAGGAGAGCTCCATATCCTGGGATTGGCCTGACCACGAGAGCCCCATGGGCTGCTGGGGACCTGGTAAAGGATGTCAGGACAGTCAGTGAAGCCACCGAGGATATACCTCCAGTTGCTCCTGATTCCTACACCCTGCTGGTCATTCTACCAACCACCAGGACATGGTATTCTGTATTAGTCTTCAATGATGCCTTCTTTTGTATTCCATTAGTCCCAGAGTCACAAGAAATTTTGGCTTGTGAGTGGCAGGACTCAACATACAACTAAAACAATACTTCCGGGCCGTCTTGCCCCAAGGGTTCAAAAATTCCCACACCATCTTTGGGGAAAGCTTAGCTAAAGACCGAAAAGTTCTACCTCTGGAAAAGGAAACCCTCCTTCAATATGCAGACGACATTCTGATCGCCAGCCCTACTAAGGAGGCCTCTGAACTACCAAGCCAATAAAGGATAGAAGTTGTCCAAGAAAAAGCTCAAATATCACAGACTGCAGTGACCTGCCTGGGCTTCATTCTCACACAAGGTCAGAGAAGCCCATCCCAGGAAAGGGAAGAAACCATTTGCAGCCTTGCCCCTTTCTAAAACTAGAAGACAGCTTAGGGGTTCCTGGGGAGGCCAGGGTTTGCTGCTTCTGGATCCCTAACTACAGTCTACTAGCTGGGCCTCTATATGAAACACTGAAAGGAAAAGATGATGATCCTTTTGAACAGAATCCAGAAGTGGCCTTTCAAGAATGGAAAGAGCAGTCAATTCAGACCCTTGCCCTGGAACTCCCTAATTGAGCTAAACCCTTTGACCTTTCCATTCCCGGTGAAAGGTGAATCGCCATTGGAGAATTAGTGCAAAAACTGGGACCACTTGAAATGGAACAACGCAAGAATGCCATCCAGGTAGGATAAACTACAGTCACCAAGGGGCTTGGCCCACTGCCACATCTGGCCAAGATACTGGCGGTATCTAAAAACCTGGAAATCAGCAGCCCAAAAGGCCACCTCCCTCCTAAGGGAAAAGGACCCCACGTGGTGATCCTAATCACCAACCATGCCCTGAAGTTGCAGGGTTCGCTCCGTGGGCACACCGACCTCGAGTGAGGAGGCCCTCCAACTCCAACATCCAGAGAGATAACCGGGGGCAACAGGGCACCATGACGACTCGTGTGAACATCACTTGACCTGGAGTTTCTCTCATAAAACAACAATAGTGTGTCCCGAAGGAGTAGACTACTGCTTGCAGGACTTCCTGCACCCGGAGGGGAGCTAATAATCTTGGCGGGGGAACCGTATATCACACTGTCACCATAGAAAAGCCTACAGACACCATGATGATGGTGGCCAATAAGACCGGCTGGACTCCTGTTTACTTCAAAAGGCTGTTGACTCAGTGGCCATCATGGTCCTTGATCACCACTGACCCTGGACTGTCTGGGAGTTGAGCGGGCAGGGCTCTGACACCTGGTGCTGTTTTTACGTTAATTCAGGGGCCTAATTGAAGAAAGAGCAGACTACTGGTCAGAGCATCTAGGCTGGCAGAAACGGTCAGCCTAAGGTGGCCGAACAAATGTGGGGCGGGGTGAAACCGGCCCCCACAGCGTCTCTGCACATCTCTTTCCTGGACCCTTAAAGGTCATTAGAATCTATAACACTTCCAATGCTGGTGCTCAGGCGGACGAGCAGGGAGGCAGGGGTCCTGGGGCCAATCAACGTCACCTGGAGGCTGCTGGGGAGAAGTTCTGACCCTCGTCCCCTGGTATGAGGGCTCCCAACTCAGCACTCAGCAGTTACAGAAGAAGGGTCTGCACCCTCAGCACTCCAAGAATGAGGAACGGGACAAAAGGCAGAGGAGGGGTTTGTCCCCAGCAAAGCCCATTAAAAATCCCTGGGAGATAAAAATAGAATGTGGGCAATAAAGTCAAGTCTGACCTTTTTTATCCTTTGTGCTTTGTCTAATTTCACGTGCTCCTAGGGTCCCGCATGCAGAGGTTCCACACCCGGCACTTCAGACCAGATTTCCTGGTGCAGAATGGCTGGGTCGACACCTCAGCTCCTGGGGCCCAGTGCAGACTCCGAGATATAGAGCCTGAGCTGCAGCCAACCCGGCCCTTGAGAGCTCCGCCCCCTCCCTCTCACTGACTCTGACAGGATCTCTACACAGCAGCCCAGCCCACAGCCCACGGGGTAGTGCATGCTCTCACCTCTCCATTCTCTGATGAAAATATAAAGTTTCCTTTGCTTGGGAACCAAACTCAGTCTCGATCTGTTGGCCCCAATGACACTGGGCAGGGGGACCCTTGTTGGGGTCCACTCTGGAGGATCAGTAACAGAAATTGAGACTATTGTAACTTCAATGAACAGATGTGTGAGCCAAACTGTAGTTAACATAGAACAGTTTATAAGGCTCGGGTAAAATAAGATGTTTCTAACACTTCCATTTGATATTTCCATCACTTTATTATAAGCAAGTTCAGTGAAAAGGTTTGTCTTATTTGTCAGGTCAATATTAGAGAAATGAAGTGATTTCTTTCCAAGGATGTACATCTAATAATCTTGGTTAAAGCTTCAATCTTGTTTTAAATGCTTTTCCATTGAAAATGATACCTCTCTTTCAGCTCCCCCATTTCTGAGAAGTATAAAATCTTATAATTTATTATTACCAAAGGGGAAAGGTGGGAGGAGGGATAAATTAACAGTTTGGAATTAACACATACACACTGCTATGTATAAAATAGATCATCAACAAGGAACTACTGTATAGCACAGGGAACTACACTCAATATTGTGCAATAACCTATAAGGGGAAATAATCGGAAAAAGAATAGATATTTTTATTGACATCATCTATCAATGACAGTTAAAGTGTAACCTAAGGGAAGCCGGTGGTGAGTGCTTCTGACCCTGAAGACTTCAGTCATCTAAAGTTTGGACTCTGCCTACTTCCCAAGGCCCTTAATGAACATATGTGTAGCCGTAGCTTAAAAAACTCCCCAGTTTGGGTTTCGGGGAGACACTGATTTTGAAAAAGCCCTGGTGTTCTCCTTACATGAATGGGACTCTTCCTACTGCTAAAACATGTCTGTCACATCCAGAGGATGGTATACCGTCTGATCGGGAAGAGTTTGGAAAAGGCATCTCATCTCCTCATCTCCTGGTGCTCGGGTTCACCCCTCCAGCGTCTTTACTAACAGTCTCCCCACTTGGAGATGTCAACACTGTCAACATCCTGTTGCGTACAGTTTGGAATTTGTCCAGAGGATGAAGCGGAAGGATGAGGAACAATGAGAGACAAGTCCTAGGTGTTCAGACAGGCACATGTCACTCTAATTTCCAATCAGGAAGATGAATTGACCAAAGGCTAGGGTTGCCCATGGAAACAGTATAGGGCTTGAGGAAATCCCACTGCTTTGTGGCCAGTTCCCATAAACACAAGTTGAACAATGGAACTCAGGGGCAGTAAAATTCACGAAACTGCAGAGTTGAAAATATCTATCACTGAAAAATGTCTTGAGGAAAGTCAGAGAAAAGGATTGGCAAGCAAGGGAGAATGGCAGGAAAGGGATTTGAGGAGGTAGAAAGGATTCGCCATTAAGCACAAGAAAAGGGGCTGAACATTTCCGACATTGCAGTTGGCCAAAAAGGCTGTATGCGTTTTTTTCTGTATATATTCAAGAAAAGGGCATACACTTTTTTAGCCAACCAAACAGGTGGGCACTGGAAATCAATACTACAAAAGATATCACTTCGCATCAGTCAGAAGAGCCATCCTCATAAAGTGTAAACGCCAGAAATGCAGGACAGGGCAAGGAGAAGAGGGAGCCCTGTGAGGCTTATAGTGGAAATGTATATTGCCAACGGCCATTCTGGAGAAGTGTATTGTGTTTACTAAAGCATCTAAAAAATGAGCTACAGAGCATAGGGCACTTGCACTCATGGGCGTATATCTTGGGAAAAACAAAAATCGAGAGGACACAGGCACCCCAATGTTTACTGCCTCTCTGTTTAAAAGATCCTCGACTAGGATATAACTTAAATGTCTCTGGAGGGAAAAAATGGATAGAGATGTGGTACTTATGTAGAGTGGAATATTACTCAGCCTGGAAATCAATGAAATATGGCCAGTTGTAACAACTCCGGAGGAGTTACGTATGATCATTCTAAGTGACATAATTCAAAAAGAAAAAGACACATATCATAAGATATCACTTAAAGGTGGAATCCAAAATGGCTACACATGAAATAAATTACAAAACAAAAACATAGTCAAATATGTAGAAAACACGCGTAAGGCTGCTAAACGGGAAAGGTGGGGAGGGGTGAGGCATCATCCAGGAGGTTGAAATTAGCAAAGATACCATTCCAAATACCAAACTGATAATCAACAAGGCCTACACGGTAGCTAAAAGAACTGCACTCAGCACACTCAAGTCACCGGAAAAGAATATCTATGACTGGTAAGAATCTGAAAAAGAATTTATTGATGTCTCTCTGTACGTGAATCAAGTGGATGTACAGCAGCAAGAAACAGAGCTTTGAAAATCAGCTGTAACCAATATAGTAATAAATTGAAAAAAATAAACGACAGAGAGACAGAGAAAACCTCTTACAACTTTTCCTCAGGGACGGTGATGCAACATGGATTGAACACATCTAGACCCACAGCAGGATGAGACATAAGGCTGGAAACTGTTCGCGCTAAGAGAAATGTGAGGTTGGGTGAGGAAATGCACACCCTTTAAAGTAATACTACCTGGTACCCATTCAATGGGTCCCAAATCTGCAGGTTCAAGGAATCTTCCTACAGCTAAAACATGCATGGAAAACCCAGAGGACTGTACACCATGTGATCGGGAGATGTGTCTAAAATGCACCTCATTTATCCTCTCCTGGTGCTCCTGTTCATCATTCCAGCCACGTTACTTAGAATCTCCCCACTTAGAGAATCAGCACATTTAAACTTCTGTTTCACACATTTTGCAAATTGTGAGGAGGATGAACGGGAAGAGGGGGAAACAATGAGAGAATAGTTGTAGGGGTTTGGACGGGCACATGTCACTCTAATTTCCCATTAAGAATAAGAATTAAAAAAAGGCTCAGCCCGCCTCGCCGGAGCCAAAATAGGGCCTGAAGCAATCCTGCGGTTTTGAGGCCAGCTCACAAAAGAGCAACTTAAAAAATGGAGCTCAGGGTCACTGCAATTCACAAACCTGCAGAGTTATAAATGAAAACTAACGTCCAAAAATATGTTGAGGTAAGGCAAAGAAGAGGATCTGAATGCAAGACAGAATTGCAAGAAACAGATTTCAAGAGATAGATTGGACTCGCCTTTAAAGCACATGAAAAGCGGCAGAATTTCGACAATGATGCAGTTGGCCCAAAAGGGAGTATGCGTTATTTCCTGAATATATCCAGGAAAAAACGCATACGCACTTTATGGGCAACCAAGCAAGCAAGCAATGCAAATGTGCACAACAAAGAAGTCTCATTTCCCACCGGTCAAAAGGGCCATCCGAAAAAATTGTAAACACCAGAAATGCAGGACAGGCCATGGAGAACAGGGAGCCTTTATACGCTGATGGACAGTGTGTGAACTGCCGAGAGCCACTCTGGAGAAGTGTATGGTGGTTCCTAAATCATCTAAAAAACAGAGCGACAGAGCATAGGGCACTTCCAATCACGGGAGTATATCTAGGGAAGTCTAAAAATCAACAAGACACAAGCACACCACAGTTTAGGGCTACTCTGTTTACAAGAACCTCAACTTCAGTACACCTTAAATATCCCAGGAAAGAGAACAATGGATAAAGAAAATGTGGTACTTATGTACAATGGAATATCTCTTCACCATGAAATCAATGTAATAAGGCTAGTAGAAGGATAAAGAGTGGATTGAGGTCCGATAATACTACTTGAAATAAGTCAAACAGAAAAAGAAACATATCATAAGATATCACTTATAGAGGGAGGATAAATATGGCTGCACAAAAAATGAATTACAAAACAGAACAGTGTCTCACATTTAGAAAACACACTTATGTCAGCTTAAGGGGAAAGGAGAGGTGGGGTGATGCATAAAACCAGAGTTTGAAATTAGCACAGATACCGTTCAATAAACCAAATAGGTATCAGACAAGATCTACACCTCGCTCAATGAACTGGCCTCAACACACCCTATACACCGCAGAGAAATATATCTGAGTAATAAGAATCTTAAAACCCATGTATTGATATATCTCCATAAGGGAATCAAGTGTGCGCAGAGCGGCACAAACACAGCAGTGAAAATGAGCTAAACCCCATTATAGAAATAAATTTTAAAACCAAAACGCAGAAACAATGAAAGAGAGAAAAATTCTTACAAAATTCGCTCAGGGGCTGTGATGCAACCTGGAATGACCACATATAAACCCACAGCTGGATAAGACATAAGGCTGGACACTTGGGGCTGAAAGGATTGGAGAGCTTTGGTGAGCAACTGCCGAAAGTTTAATGCAATACTTCATGCTACTTATTCCAAGGGTCCCAACACTCCAAGTTGAAGGGAATCTTCCTACAGCTAAACCATGCATGGGAAATCCAGCGGATGGTATACCATATGATCGGGAAAGGTTTCTAAAATGCACCTCATTTTCCTCTCCTGGGGCTCCGGATCAACATTCCAGCCACTTTACTAACAACATCTCCACATGGAGAGTCAATGCCTTTAAGTTCCGGTATCGCACAGTCTGCAGTTAGTGCGGAGGATGAATGGGAATAGGGGGAACCAGTGAGAAAATAGCTGTAGCGGTTTCAATGGGCACATGTCACTCTAATTTCACATCAGGAAGAAGAATTAACCAAAGGCAGAGCAAGGCACCCCAGAAGAAGAATAGGGCCTGAAGAAATCCTGTGGATATGAGGCAAGATCACAAAAATAAGAGCTGAAAAATGGAGCTAAGGGCCACTGCAATTCAAAAACCTGCAGAGTTATAAAGGCCAACTATTCTCCAAAAGTATATTGAGGTAAGGCTATGAAGAGGCACTGAGAGCAAGGCAGAACTGCAGGAAACCGATTTCAGGAGGTAGACAGGAATTGCACTGAAAACATATGAAAACACTCAGAACGTCGACAATGATGCACTTGGCCAAAAAGGGCGTATGCGTTTTTTCCTGAATATATTCAGGAAGAAACGCATACGCCCTTTCTGGCCAACCAAGCAAGCTCTCAAAGGAAATCTGCACTACAATGAAGTCTCACTTCACCCCGGTCAAAGGGCCATCTGAAAAAAGTGTAAAATCCAGAAAGGCAGGACAGGCCATGGAGAACTGGGAGCCTTGTTATGCTGATGGGCGGGATGTAAATTGCCAGCAGCCACTCTGGAGAAGTGTATGGTGTTTCCTGAAACATCTAAAAAACAAAGCAACAGAGCCTAGGGCACTTGCACTTATGGTCCTATAGCTTAGGGAAATTAAAATCAAAAAGACACAGCCACCCCAAAGTTTGGGACGGCTCTGTTTACAAGAACCTCGTTTATGGTACAAGTTCAATATCACAGAAAGCGAAAAATAGATAAAGAAGTTGTGGTACTTACGTACAATGCAATATCACTCAGCAATGAAATCTATGTCATCAGGCCCGTAGCAGCATAATGAGTGGATTCAGGTACGATGATTCTAAGTGAAATAAGTCACACAGAAAAAGAAACATCATAAGATATCACCAATACACGGAATGTAAACTTGGCTACAAAGGAACTGAATTACAAAACAGAACAGGGTCTCAAATGTAGAAAACCAACTTATGCTTGCTTAAGGGGAAAGGTGAGTTGGGGTGCTGCATGAAACCAGAGATTGAAATTAGCACAGATACCGTTCCATAAGCCAAATATGCAATAGACAAGAGCTACTCCTTGCTGAACGAAGTGGACTCAACACCCCATATTAAACGCCTAAGAATATACCTGACTAGAAATAATCTTAAAACCTACGGATTTATTTGTCTCCGAAAGAGAATCAAGCGTGTGTACAGCGGCATAAACGCAGCAGTGATAGGATTGGTGAGGTTCGGTGAGCAAATGCAGACCCTTTGAAGTCATATTGCATGGTACCCATTCCATGGGTCTCAACTCTCCAGGTTTAAGGGATTCTTCCTTCAGCTAAAACATGCATGTGGAACCCAGAGTATGATCCACCGTGTGATCGGGAAACGTGTTCAAATGTGTCTCGTTTTCGTCCCCTGGTACTCGGGTGCAACATTCCAGATGCTTTACTAAAACTCTCCCCACTTGGAGAGTCAGTGCCTTTAACCTCCTGTTTGGCCCAGTTTGTAATTTCTGTGGAAAATGAACAGGAATAGGGAGAACGAAAGAGAGACTAGCTGGAGGTGTCTGGACGGGCAAATTTAACTCTCATTTCCCACCAGGAAGAGGAATTAACCAAAGGCTCATCGTGCCGTGCCGGAACTACACTAGGGCCTGAAGCAATCCTGCGGTGTTGCGGCCAGCTCACAAGAAAGCGAGTTGAAGAAAGGAGCTCAGGGGCACTGTAATTCACAAACCTGCAGAGTTATAAATGACAGCTATCGTCCAAAAATATATTGAAGTAAGGCTGCCAAGAGGACTTGAAAGCGGGGCAGAATTGCAGGAAATCGATTTCAGGAGGTAGACTGGAATTGCATGTAAAGCATAGGAAAAGAGGCAGAACGTCCACAATGATGCACTTGGCCAAAAAGGGCGTATGCGTTTTTTCCTGAATATATTCAGGAAAAAACGCATACGCCCTTTTTGGCCAACCAAGCAAGCTTGCAAAGGATATCTGCACTACAATGAAGTCTCACTGCCCCCCGGTCAAAAGGGCCATCTGAAAAAAGTGTAAAATCCAGAAAGGCAGGACAGGCCATGGAGAACTGGGAGCATTGTTATGCTGATGGGCGGGATGTAAATTGCCAACAGCCACTCTGGAGAAGTGTATGGTGTTTCCTGAAACATCTAAAAAACTAAGCAACAGAGCCTAGGGCACTTCCACTTATGGTCCTATAGCTTAGGGAAATTAAATTCAAAAAGACACAGTCACCCCAAATTTGGGACGGCTCTGTTTACAAGAACCTCGTTTACGGTACAAGTTCAATATCACAGAAAGCGAAAAATGGATAAAGAAGTTGTGGTACTTACGTACAATGCAATATCACTCAGTAATGAAATCTATGTCATCAGGCCCGTAGCAGCATAATGAGTGGATTCAGGTATGATGATTCTAAGTGAAATAAGTCACACAGAAAAAGAAACACCATAAGATATCACTACTACACGGAATGTAAACTTGGCTACACAAGAACTGAATTACAAAACAGAACAGGGTCTCAAATGTAGAAAACCAACTTATGCTTGCTTAAGGGGAAAGGTGAGTTGGGGTGCTGCATAAAACCAGAGATTGAAATTAGCACAGATACCGTTCCATAAGCCAAATATGTAATAGACAAGAGCTACTCCTTGCTCAACGCAGTGGACTCAACACCCCATATTAAACGCCTAAGAATATACCTGACTAGAAATAATCTTAAAACCTACGGATTTATATGTCTCCGAAAGAGAATCAAGCGTGTGTACAGCGGCATAAACGCAGCAGTGATAGGATTGGTGAGGTTCGGTGAGCAAATGCAGACCCTTTGAAGTCATACTGCATGGTACCCATTCCATGGGTCTCAAATCTCCAGGTTTAAGGGATTCTTCCTTCAGCTGAAACATGCATGTGGAACACAGAGTATGATCCACCGTGTGATCAGGAAACGTGTTCAAATGTGTCTCAGTTTTCATCCCCTCGTACTCGGGTGCAACATTCAAGACGCTTTACTAACACTCTCCCCACTTGGAGAGTCAGTGTCTTTAAACTACTGTTTGGCCAAGTTTGCAATTTCTGCGGAAAATGTACAGGAATAGGGAGAACCAATGAGAAACTAGCTGGAGGTGTCTGGACGGGCAAATTTAACTCTCATTTCCCACCAGAAAGAGGAATTAACCAAAGGCTCAGCATGCCGTGCCGGAACCACACTAGGGCCTGAAGCAATCCTGCGGTGTTGCGGCCAGCTCACAAGAAAGCGAGTTGAAGAAAGGAGCTCAGGGGCACTGTAATTCACAAACCTGCAGAGTTATAAATGACAGCTATCGTCCAAAAATATATTGAAGTAAGGCTGCCAAGAGGACTTGAAAGCGGGGCAGAATTGCAGGAAACCGATTTCAGGAGGTAGACGGGAATTGCATGTAAAGCATAGGAAAAGAGGCAGAACGTCCACAATGATGCACTTGGCCAAAAAGGGCGTATGTGTTCTTTCCTGAATATATTCAGGAAAAAACGCATACGCCCTTTTTGGCCAACCAAGCAGGCTTGCAAAGGAAATCTACACTACAATGAAGTCTCACTGCCCCCCGGTCAAAAGGGCCATCTGAAGAAAGTGTAATATCCAGAAAGGCAGGACTTGGCATGGAGAACTGGGAGCCTTGTTATGCTGATGGGCGGGATGTAAATTGCCAACAGCCACTCTGGAGAAGTGTATGGTGTTTCCTGAAACATCTAAAAAACAAAGCAACAGAGCCTAGGGCACTTGCACTTATGGTCCTATAGCTTAGGGAAATTAAAATCAAAAAGACACAGCCTCCCCAAACTTTGGGACGGCTCTGTTTACAAGAACCTCGTTTACTGTACAAGTTCAATATCACAGAAAGTGAAAAATGGATACAGAAGTTGTGGTACTTACGTACAATGCAATATCACTCAGCAATGAAATTTATGTCATCAGGCCCGTAGCAACATAATGAGTGGATTCAGGTATGATGATTCTAAGTGAAATAAGTCACACAGGAAAAGAAACACCATAAGATATCACTACTACACGGAAGGAAAACTTGGCTACACAAGAACTGAATTACAAAACAGAACAGGGTCTCAAATGTAGAAAACCAACTTATGCTTGCTTCAGGGAAAAGGTGAGTTGGGGTGCTGCATGAAAACAGAGATTGAAATTAGCACAGATACCGTTCCATAAGCCAACTATGTAATAGAAAAGAGCTACTCCTTGCTCAACGAAGTGGACTCAACACCCCATATTAAACGCTTAAGAATACACCTGACTAGAAATAATCTTAAAAACTACGGATTTATATGTCTCCGAAAGAGAATCAAGCGTGTGTACAGCGGCATAAACGCAGCAGTGATAGGATTGGTGAGGTTTGGTGAGCAAATGCAGACCCTTTGAAGTCATATTGCATGGTACCCATTCCATGGGTCTCAACTCTCCAGGTTTAAGGGATTCTTCCTTCAGCTAAAACATGCATGTGGAACCCAGAGTATGATCCACCGTGTGATCGGGAAACGTGTTCAAATGTGTCTCGTTTTCGTCCCTGGTACTCGGGTGCAAAATTCCAGATGCTTTACTAACACTCTCCCCACTTGGAGAGTCAGTGCCTTTAACCTCCTGTTTCGCCCAGTTTGTAATTTCTGTGGAAAATGAACAGGAATAGGGAGAACGAAAGAGAGACTAGCTGGAGGTGTCTGGACGGGCAAATTTAACTCTCATTTCCCACCAGGAAGAGGAATTAACCAAAGGCTCAGCGTGCCGTGCCGGAACTACACTAGGGCCTGAAGCAATCCTGCGGTGTTGCGGACAGCTCACAAGAAAGCGAGTTGAAGAAACGAGCTCAGGGGCACTGTAATTCACAAACCTACAGAGTTATAAATGACAGCTATCGTCCAAAAATATATTGAAGTAAGGCTGCCAAGAGGACTTGAAAGCGGGGCAGAATTGCAGGAAACCGATTTCAGGAGGTAGACGGGAATTGCATGTAAAGCATAGGAAAAGAGGCAGAACGTCCACAATGATGCACTTGGCCAAAAAGGGCGTATGCGTTTTTTCCTGAATATATTCAGGAAAAAACGCATACGCCCTTTTTGGCCAACCAAGAAAGCTTGCAAAGGAAATCTGCACTACAATGAAGTCTCACTGCCCCCCGGTCAAAAGGGCCATCTGAAAAAAGTGTAAAATCCAGAAAAGCAGGACAGGCCATGGAGAACTGGGAGCCTTGTTATGCTGGTGGGCGGGATGTAAATTGCCAACAGCCACTCTGGAGAAGTGTATGGTGTTTCCTGAAACATCTAAAAAACAAAGCAACAGAGCCTAGGGCACTTCCACTTATGGTCCTATAGCTTAGGGAAATTAAAATCAAAAAGACACAGCCACCCCAAAGTTTGGGACGGCTCTGTTTACAAGAACCTCGTTTACGGTACAAGTTCAATATCACAGAAAGCGAAAAATGGATAAAGAAGTTGTGGTACTTACGTACAATGCAATATCACTCAGCAATGAAATCTATGTCATCAGGCCCGTAGCAGCATAATGAGTGGATTCAGGTATGATGATTCTAAGTGAAATAAGTCACACAGAAAAAGAAACACCATAAGATATCACTACTACACGGAAGGTAAACTTGGCTACACAAGAACTGAATTACAAAACAGAACAGGGTCTCAAATGTAGAAAACCAACTTATGCTTGCTTGAGGGGAAAGGTGAGTTGGGGTGCTGCATGAAACCAGAGATTGAAATTAGCACAGATACCGTTCCATAAGCCAAATATGTAATAGACAAGAGCTACTCCTTGCTCAACGAAGTGGACTCAACACCCCATATTAAACGCCTAAGAATATACCTGACTAGAAATAATCTTAAAACCTACGGATTTATATGTCTCCGAAAGAGAATCAAGCGTGTGTACAGCGGCATAAACGCAGCAGTGATAGGATTGGTGAGGTTCGGTGAGCAAATGCAGACCCTTTGAAGTCATACTGCATGGTCCCCATTCCATGGGTCTCAACTCTCCAGGTTTAAGGGATTCTTCCTTCAGCTGAAACATGCATGTGGAACACAGAGTATGATCCACCGTGTGATCGGGAAACGTGTTCAAATGTGTCTCGTTTTCGTCCCTGGTACTCGGGTGCAACATTCCAGATGCTTTACTAACACTCTCCCCACTTGGAGAGTCAGTGCCTTTAACCTCCTGTTTGGCCCAGTTTGTAATTTCTGTGAAAAATGAACAGGAATAGGGAGAAAGAAAGAGAGACTATCTGGAGGTGTCTGGACGGGCAAATTTAACTCTCATTTCCCACCAGGAAGAGGAATTAACCAAAGGCTCAGCGTGCCGTGCCGGAACTACACTAGGGCCTGAAGCAATCCTGCGGTGTTGCGGCCAGCTCACAAGAAAGCGAGTTGAAGAAACGAGCTCAGGGGCACTGTAATTCACAAACCTGCAGAGTTATAAATGACAGCTATCGTCCAAAAATATATTGAAGTAAGGCTGCCAAGAGGACTTGAAAGCGGGGCAGAATTGCAGGAAATCGATTTCAGGGGGTACACTGGAATTGCATGTAAAGCATAGGAAAAGAGGCAGAACGTCCACAATGATGCACTTGGCCAAAAAGGGCGTATGCGTTTTTTCCTGAATATATTCAGGAAAAAACGCATACGCCCTTTTTGGCCAACCAAGCAAGCTTGCAAAGGAAATCTGCACTACAATGAAGTCTCACTGCCCCCCGGTCAAAAGGGCCATTTGAAAAAAGTGTAAAATCCAGAAAGGCAGGACAGGCCATGGAGAACTGGGAGCCTTGTTATGCTGGTGGGCGGGATGTAAATTGCCAACAGCCACTCTGGAGAAGTGTATGGTGTTTCCTGAAACATCTAAAAAACAAAGCAACAGAGCCTAGGGCACTTCCACTTATGGTCCTATAGCTTAGGGAAATTAAAATCAAAAAGACACAGCCACCCCAAAGTTTGGGACGGCTCTGTTTACAAGAACCTCGTTTACGGTACAAGTTCAATATCACAGAAAGCGAAAAATGGATAAAGAAGTTGTGGTACTTACGTACAATGCAATATCACTCAGCAATGAAATCTATGTCATCAGGCCCGTAGCAGCATAATGAGTGGATTCAGGTATGATGATTCTAAGTGAAATAAGTCACACAGGAAAAGAAACACCATAAGATATCACTACTACACGGAAGGTAAACTTGGCTACACAAGAACTGAATTACAAAACAGAACAGGGTCTCAAATGTAGAAAACCAACTTATGCTTGCTTAAGGGGAAAGGTGAGTTGGGGTGCTGCATGAAACCAGAGATTGAAATTAGCACAGATACCGTTCCATAAGCCAAATATGTAATAGACAAGAGCTACTCCTTGCTCAACGAAGTGGACTCAACACCCCATATTAAACGCTTAAGAATACACCTGACTAGAAATAATCTTAAAAACTACGGATTTATATGTCTCCGAAAGAGAATCAAGCGTGTGTACAGCGGCATAAACGCAGCAGTGATAGGATTGGTGAGGTTCGGTGAGCAAATGCAGACCCTTTGAAGTCATATTGCATGGTACCCATTCCATGGGTCTCAACTCTCCAAGTTTAAGGGATTCTTCCTTCAGCTAAAACATGCATGTGGAACACAGATTATGATCCACCGTGTGATCAGGAAACGTGTTCAAATGTGTCTCAGTTTTCGTCCCCTCGTACTCGGGTGCAACACTCCAGACGCTTTACTAACACTCTCCCCACTTGGAGAGTCAGTGCCTTTAACCTCCTGTATGGCCCAGTTTGCAATTTCTGCGGAAAATGTACAGGAATAGGGAGAACCAATGAGAAACTAGCGGAGGTGTCTGCACGGGCAAATTTAACTCTCATTTCCCACCAGAAAGAGGAATTAACCAAAGGCTCAGCGTGCCGTGCCGGAACCACACTAGGGCCTGAAGCAATCCTGCGGTGTTGCGGCTAGCTCACAAGAAAGCGAGTTGAAGAAAGGAGCTCAGGGGCACTGTAATTCACAAACCTGCAGAGTTATAAATGACAGCTATCGTCCAAAAATATATTGAAGTAAGGCTGCCAAGAGGACTTGAAAGCGGGGCAGAATTGCAGGAAACCGATTTCAGGAGGTAGACGGGAATTGCATGTAAAGCATAGGAAAAGAGGCAGAACGTCCACAATGATGCACTTGGCCAAAAAGGGCGTATGCGTTTTTTCCTGAATATATTCAGGAAAAAACGCATACGCCCTTTTTGGCCAACCAAGAAAGCTTGCAAAGGAAATCTGCACTACAATGAAGTCTCACTGCCCCCCGGTCTAAAGGGCCATCTGAAAAAAGTGTAAAATCCAGAAAGGCAGGACAGGCCATGGAGAACTGGGAGCCTTGTTATGCTGGTGGGCGGGATGTAAATTGCCAACAGCCACTCTGGAGAAGTGTATGGTGTTTCCTGAAACATCTAAAAAACAAAGCAACAGAGCCTAGGGCACTTCCACTTATGGTCCTATAGCTTAGGGAAATTAAAATCAAAAAGACACAGCCACCCCAAAGTTTGGGACGGCTCTGTTTACAAGAACCTCGTTTACGGTACAAGTTCAATATCACAGAAAGCGAAAAATGGATAAAGAAGTTGTGGTACTTACGTACAATGCAATATCACTCAGCAATGAAATCTATGTCATCAGGCCCGTAGCAGCATAATGAGTGGATTCAGGTATGATGATTCTAAGTGAAATAAGTCACACAGAAAAAGAAACACCATAAGATATCACTACTACACGGAATGTAAACTTGGCTACACAAGAACTGAATTACAAAACAGAACAGGGTCTCAAATGTAGAAAACCAACTTATGCTTGCTTGAGGGGAAAGGTGAGTTGGGGTGCTGCATGAAACCAGAGATTGAAATTAGCACAGATACCGTGCCATAAGCCAAATATGTAATAGACAAGAGCTACTCCTTGCTAAACGAAGTGTACTCAACACCCCATATTAAACGCCTAAGAATACACCTGACTAGTAAGAATCTTAAAACCTGTGGATTTATATGTCTCCGAAAGAGAATCAAGCGTGTGTACAGCGGCATAAACGCAGCAGTGATAGGATTTGTGAGGTTCGGTGAGCAAATGCAGACCCTTTGAAGTCATACTGCATGGTACCCATTCCATGGGTCTCAACTCTCCAGGTTTAAGGGATAATTCCTTCAGCTGAAACATGCATGTGGAACACAGAGTATGATCCACCGTGTGATCAGGAAACGTGTTCAAATGTGTCTCAGTTTTCATCCCCTGGTACTCGGGTGCAACATTCAAGACGCTTTACTAACTCTCTCCCCACTTGGAGAGTCAGTGTCTTTAAACTCCTGTTTGGCCCAGTTTGCAATTTCTGCGGAAAATTTACAGGAATAGGGAGAACAAATGAGAAACTAGCTGGAGGTGTCTGGACGGGCAAATTTAACTCTCATTTCCCACCAGAAAGAGGAATTAACCAAAGGCTCAGCATGCCGTGCCGGAACCACACTAGGGCCTGAAGCAATCCTGCGGTGTTGCGGCCAGCTCACAAGAAAGCGAGTTGAAGAAAGGAGCTCAGGGGCACTGTAATTCACAAACCAGCAGAGTTATAAATGACAGCTATCGTCCAAAAATATATTGAAGTAAGGCTGCCAAGAGGACATGAAAGCGGGGCAGGATTGCAGGAAACCGATTTCAGGAGGTAGACAGGAATTGCATGTAAAGCATAGGAAAAGAGGCAGAACGTCCACAATGATGCACTTGGCCAAAAAGGGCGTATGCGTTTTTTCCTGAATATATTCAGGAAAAAACGCATACGCCCTTTTTGGCCAACCAAGCAAGCTTGCAAAGGAAATCTGCACTACAATGAAGTCTCACTGCCCCCTGGTCAAAAGGGCCATCTGAAAAAAGTGTAAAATCCAGAAAGGCAGGACAGGCCATGCAGAACTGGGAGCCTTGATATGCTGATGGGCGGGATGTAAATTGCCAACAGCCACTCTGGGGAAGTGTATGGTGTTTCCTGAAACATCTAAAAAACTAAGCAACAGAGCCTAGGGCACTTCCACTTATGGTCCTATAGCTTAGGGAAATTAAAATCAAAAAGACACAGCAGCCACCCCAATGTTTGGGACGGCTCTGTTGACAAGAACCTCGTTTACGGTACAAGTTCAATATCACAGAAAGCGAAAAATGGATAAAGAAGTTGTGGTACTTACGTACAATGCAATATCACTCAGCAATGAAATCTATGTCATCAGGCCCGTAGCAGCATAATGAGTGGATTCAGGTATGATGATTCTAAGTGAAATAAGTCACACAGAAAAAGAAACACCATAAGATATCACTACTACAAGGAAGGTAAACTTGGCTACACAAGAACTGAATTACAAAACAGAACAGGGTCTCAAATGTAGAAAACCAACTTATGCTTGCTTGAGGGGAAAGGTGAGTTGGGGTGCTGCATGAAACCAGAGATTGAAATTAGCACAGATACTGTTCCATAAGCCAAATATGTAATAGACAAGAGCTACTCCTTGCTCAACGAAGTGGACTCAACACCCCATATTAAATGCCTAAGAATATACCTGACTAGTAAGAATATTAAAACCTACCGATTTATATGTCTCCGAAAGAGAATCAAGCGTGTGTACGGCGGCATAAACGCAGCAGTGATAGGATTGGTGAGGTTCGGTGAGCAAATGCAGACCCTTTGAAGTCATATTGCATGGTACCCATTCCATGGGTCTCAACTCTCCAGGTTTAAGGGATTCTTCCTTCAGCTGAAACATGCATGTGGAACACAGAGTATGATCCACCGTGTGATCAGGAAACGTGTTCAAATGTGTCTCAGTTTTCATCCCCTGGTACTCGGGTGCAACATACAAGACGCTTTACTAACTCTCTCCCCACTTGGAGAGTCAGTGTCTTTAAATTCCTGTTTGGCCCAGTTTGCAATTTCTGCGTAAAATGTACAGGAATAGGGAGAACCAATGAGAAACTAGCTGGAGGTGTCTGGACGGGCAAATTTAACTCTCATTTCCCACCAGGAAGAGGAATTAACCAAAGGCTCAGCGTGCCGTACCGGAACCACACTCGGGCCTGAAGCAATCCTGCGGTGTTGAGGCCAGCTCACAAGAAAGCGAGTTGAAGAAAGGAGCTCAGGGGCACTGTAATTCACAAACCTGCAGAGTTATAAAGGACAGCTATCGTCCAAAAATATATTGAAGTAAGGCTGCCAAGAGGACATGAAAGCGGGGCAGAATTGCAGGAAACCGATTTCAGGAGGTAGACGGGAATTGCATGTACAGCATAGGAAAAGAGGCAGAACGTCCACAATGATGCACTTGGCCAAAAAGGGCGTATGCGTTTTTCCCTGAATATATTCAGGAAAAAACGCATACGCCCTTTTTGGCCAACCAAGCAAGCTTGCAAAGGAAATCTGCACTACAATGAAGTCTCACTGCCCCATGGTCAAAAGGGCCATCAGAAAAAAGTGTAAAATCCGGAAGGCAGGACAGGCCATGGAGAACTGGGAGCCTTGTTATGCTGGTGGGCGGGATGTAAATTGCCAACAGCCACTCTGGAGAAGTGTACGGTGTTTCCTGAAACATCTAAAAAACAAAGCAACAGAGCCTAGGGCACTTGAACTTATGGTCCTATAGCTTAGGGAAATTAAAATCAGAAAGACACAGCCACCCAAAAGTTTGGGCCGGCTCTGTTGACAAGAACCTCGTTTACGGTACAAGTTCAATATCACAGAAAGCGAAAAATGGATAAAGAAGTTGTGGTACTTACGTACAATGCAATATCACTCAGCAATGAAATCAATGTCATCAGGCCCGTAGCAGCATAATGAGTGGATTCAGGTACGATGATTCTAAGTGAAATAAATCACACAGAAAAAGAAACATCATAAGGTATCACTACTACACGGAATGTAAACTTGGCTACACAGGAACTGAATTACAAAACAGAACAGGGTCTCAAATGTAGAAAACCAACTTATGCTTGCTTAAGGGGAAAGGTGAGTTGGGGTGCTGCATGAAACCAGAGATTGAAATTAGCACAGATACCGTTCCATAAGCCAAATATGCAATAGACAAGAGCTACTCCTTGCTGAACGAAGTGGACTCAACACCCCATATTAAACGCCTAAGAATATACCTGACTAGAAATAATCTTAAAACCTATGGATTTATATGTCTCCGAAAGAGAATCAAGCGTGTGTACGGCGGCATAAACGCAGCAGTGATAGGATTGGTGAGTTTCGGTGAGCAAATGTAGACCCTTTGAAGTCATACTGCATGGTACCCATTCCATGGGTCTCAACTCTCCAGGTTTAAGGGATTCTTCCTTCAGCTGAAACATGCATGTGGAACACAGAGTATGATCCACCGTGTGATCAGGAAACGTGTTCAAATGTGTCTCAGTTTTCGTCCCCTGGTACTCGGGTGCAACATTCAAGACGCTTTACTAGCACTCTCCCCATTTGGAGAGTCAGTGCCTTTAACCTCCTGTTTGGCCCAGTTTGCAATTTCTGCGTAGGATGAACAGGAATAGGGAGAACCAATGAGAGACTAGCTGGAGCTGTGAGGACGGGCAAATTTAACTCTCATTTCCAACCAGGAAGAGGAATTAACCAAAGGCTCAGCATGCAATGCCGGAACCAAACTAGGGCCTGAAGCAATCCTGCGGTGTTGCGGCCAGCTCACAAGAAAGCGAGTTGAAGAAAGTAGCTCAGGGGCACTGTAATTCACAATCCTGCAGAGTTATAAATGACAGCTATCTTCCAAAAATATATTGAAGTAAGGCTGCCAAGAGGACTTGAAAGCGGGGCAGAATTGCAGGAAACCGATTTCAGGAGGTAGACTGGAATTGCATGTAAAGCATAGGAAAAGAGGCAGAACGTCCACAATGATGCACTTGGCCAAAAAGTGCATATGCGTTTTTTCCTGAATATATACAGGAAAAAACGCATACGCCCGTTTTGGCCAACCAAGCAAGTTTGCAAAGGAAATCTGCACTACAATGAAGTCTCACTGCCCCCCGGTCTAAAGGGCCATCTGAAAAAAGTGTAAAATCCAGAAAGGCAGGACAGGCCATGGAGAACTGGGAGCCTTGTTATGCTGGTGGGCGGGATGTAAATTGCCAACAGCCACTCTGGAGAAGTGTATGGTGTTTCCTGAAACATCTAAAAAACAAAGCAACAGAGCCTAGGGCACTTCCACTTATGGTCCTATAGCTTAGGGAAATTAAAATCAAAAAGACACAGCCACCCCAAAGTTTGGGCCGGCTCTGTTTACAAGAACCTCGTTTACGGTACAAGTTCAATATCACAGAAAGCGAAAAATGGATAAGGAAGTTGTGGGAATTACGTACAATGCAATATCACTCAGCAATGAAATCTATGTCATCAGGCCCGTAGCAGCATAATGAGTGGATTCAGGTAGGATGATTCTAAGTGAAATCAGTCACACAGAAAAAGAAACATCATAAGATATCACTACTACACGGAATGTAAACTTGGCTACACAGGAACTGAATTACAAAACAGAACAGGGTCTCAAATGTAGAAAACCAACTTATGCTTGCTTAAGGGGAAAGGTGAGTTGGGGTGCGGCATAAAACCAGAGATTGAAATTAGCACAGATACCGTTCCATAAGCCAAATATGTAATAGACAAGAGCTACTCCTTGCTCAACGAAGTGGACTCAACACCCCACATTAAACGCCTAAGAATATACCTGACTAGTAATAATCTTAATACCTAAGGATTTATATGTCTCTGAAAGAGAATCAAGCGTGTGTACAGCGGCATAAACGCAGCAGTGATAGGATTGGTGAAGTTTGGTGAGCAAATGCAGACCCTTTGAAGTCATATTGCATGGTACCCATTCCATGGGTCTCAACTCTCCAGGTTTAAGGGATTCTTCCTTCAGCTAAAACATGCATGTGGAACCCAGAGTATGATCCACCATGTGATCGGGAAACGTGTTCAAATGTGTCTCAGTTTTCGTCCCCTGGTACTCGGGTTCAACATTCAAGACGCTTTACTAACACTCTGCCCACTTGGAGAGTCAGTGCCTTTAACCTCCTGTTTGGCCCAGTTTGCAATCTCTGTGGAAAATGAACAGGAATAGGGAGAACCAATGAGAGACTAGGTGGAGGTGTCTGGACGGGCAAATTTAACTCTCATTTCCCACCAGGAAGAGGAATTAACCAAAGGATCAGCATGCCATGCCGGAACCAAACTAGGGCCCGAAGCAATCCTGCGGTGTTGCGGCCAGCTCACAAGAAAGCGAGTTGAAGAAAGGAGCTCAGGGGCACTGTAATTCACAAACCTGCAGAGTTATAAATGACAGCTATCGTCCAAAAATATATTGAAGGAAGGCTGACAAGAGGACTTGAAAGCGGGGCAGAATTGCAGGAAACCGATTTCAGGAGGTAGACTGGAATTGCATGTAAAGCATAGGAAAAGAGGCAGAACGTCCACAATGATGCACTTGGCCAAAAAGGGCGTATGCGTTTTTTCCTGAATATATTCAGGAAAAAACGCATACGCACTTTTTGGCCAACCAAGCAAGTTTGCAAAGGAAATCTGCACTACAATGAAGTCTCACTGCCCCCCAGTCAAAAGGGCCATCTGAAAAAAGTGTAAAATCCAGAAAGGCAGGATAGGTCATGGAGAACTGGGAGCCTTGTTATGCTGATGGGCGGGATGTAAATTGCCAGCAGCCACTCTGGAGAAGTGTATGGTGTTTCCTGAAACATCTAAAAAACAAAGCAACAGAGCCTAGGGCACTTCCACTTATGGTCCTATAGCTTAGGGAAATTAAAATCAAAAAGACACAGCCACCCCAAAGTTTGGGCCGGCTCTGTTTACAAGAACCTCGTTTACGGTACAAGTTCAATATCACAGAAAGCGAAAAATGGATAAAGAAGTTGTGGTAATTACGTACAATGCAATATCACTCAGCAATGAAATCTATGTCATCAGGCCCGTAGCAGCATAATGAGTGGATTCAGGTACGATGATTATAAGTGAAATAAGTCACACAGAAAAAGAAACATCATAAGATATCACTACTACATGGAATGTAAACTTGGCTACACAGGAACTGAATTACAAAACAGAACAGGGTGTCAAATGTAGAAAACCAACTTATACTTGCTTAAGGGGAAAGGTGAGTTGGGGTGCTGCATAAAACCAGAGATTGAAATTAGCACAGATACCGTTCCATAAGCCAAATATGTAATAGACAAGAGCTACTCCTTGCTCAACGAAGTGGACTCAACACCCCATATTAAACGCCTAACAATATACCTGACTAGTAAGAATCTTAAAACCTATGGATTTATATGTCTCCGGAAGAGAATGAAGCGTGTGTACAGTGGCATAAACGCAGCAGTGATAGGATTGGTGAGGTTTGGTGAGCAAATGCAGACCCTTTGAAGTCATATTGCATGGTACCCATTCCATGGGTCTCAACTCTCCAAGTTTAAGGGATTATTCCTTCAGCTAAAACATGCATGTGGAACACAGAGTATGATCCACCGTGTGATCGGGAAACGTGTTCAAATGTGTCTCAGTTTTCGTCCCCTGGTACTCGGGTGCAACATTCCAGACGCTTTACTAACACTCTCCCCACTTGGAGAGTCAGTGCCTTTAACCTCCTGTTTGGCCCTGTTTGCAATTTCTTCAGAAGATGAACAGGAATAAGGAGAAGCAATGGGAGACTATCTGTAGGTGTCTGGACGGGCAAATTTAACTCTCATTTCCCACCAGGAAGATAAATGAACCAAAGGCTCTGCGTGCCATGCTGGAACTAGATTAGGGCCTGAGGAGATCCTGCGGTGTTGCGGCCAGCTCACAAGAAAGCGAGTTGAAGAAAGCAGCTCAGGGGCACTGTAATTCAGAAACCTGCGGAGTTATAAATGACAGCTATCATCCAAAATTATACTGAAGTAAGGCTGCGATGAGGACTTGAATGCCGGGCAGAATTGCTGGAAACTGATTTCAGAACGTACACGGGAGTAGTTCTTAAAGCATAGGAAAAGAGACAGAACTTGGAAAATAATGCACTTGGCAAAAAAGGGCATATGTGTTTTATCCAGAGCTCTCATAACTGAGGGGAGGAGATTCCCAGCAGGCTCCAACTGCCACCTGAGGGCTCACATTGCCAAGGCAACGTGAGCATGCCAGGCAGGAGTTACCTCACAGCAGAGGTCCCACCTCACAGAAGGGTGAGAAACCCAGCCAACATCAGACTCTCACCAGAGGGCCCACATCACCAAGGGGATGGGAACCAGGCAGGAGTGTCTTCACATCAGTGGGGTCACATCATCAAAAGCTGAGGTACTCAGCACATGTGTCCTCAAACCAGAGGACCCACATCACCAAGGACCTCGGAGTGAGGCAGGCAGGAGTAACCTCACAACACTGGGCACATAGAATAAAAAAGTGAGGAATCCAGCAGTTGGAACCTCCCAGCAGGCGGCCCAGAGCACCGAGGCCATGAGATCCAGGCCACAGTGAACTCACAGAAGAGGGCCCATGTCATGAAACTGAGCAACCCAGCCATTGGAACCTCAGAGCAGGAGGCCCACATCCCCATGGGGATGGAATTCTGGTAGGAGTGTCCTCGCACCACTGAGAACGTATCAGAAAATTTGGGGCGACAAGCAGTTAGGGCCTGACGCCAGAGGACCCTCATCACCAAGGGAAGGAGGCTCCCAGCAGGCTCCAACTGCCACCAGAGGGCTGACGTCGCCAAGGCGATGTGTGCCAACCAGGCACGAATGACCTCACAGCAGAGGGCCCACCTCAGAGAAGTGTGACGAACCCAGTCAGGATCAGACTCGCACCAGAGGGCCCACATCACCAAATGGATTGGAACCAGGCAGGAGTGTCCTCACATGAGTAGGGCCACATCATCTAAAGGTGAGGAACCCAGAACATGTGGCTTCAAACCATAGGACACCCATCACCAAGGGGCTGGGAGTGAGGCAGGCAGGAGGAGCCTCATAACAGAGGGCCCAAAAATAAGAAAGGTGAGGAATCCAGCAGTTGGAACCTCCCAGCAGGCGGCCCAGAGCACAGAGGCTAGAGGAACCAGGCCAGAGTGAACTAACACCAGACAGCCCACATCATGAAACTGTGAGCAACCCAGACATTGGGACCTCAGAGCAGAAGGCCCACATCCCCATGGTGATGGGAACATGACAGGAGTGTCCTGGCATCACTGGGCTCACATCAGAAAACGTGGGGTGCTCAGAAGTTAGGGCCTGACGCTAGAGGGCACTCATCACCGAGAGGAGGAGGCTCCCAGCAGGCTCCAGCTGCCACCAGAGGGCCAACGTCGCCAAGGCGATGTGTGCCAGTCTGGCAGGAGTGACCTCACAGCAGAGGGCCCACCTCACAGAAGGGTGAGGAACACAGCCAGGATCAGACTCTCACCAGAGGGCCCACATCACCAAGGGGATGGGAACCAGGCAGGAGTGTCCCCACACCAGTGGGACAACATCATCGAAAGGTGAGGATCCCAGCACATGTGTCCTCAAACCAGAGGAACCACATCACCAAGGGGTTCGGAATGAGGCTGGCAGGACTGGCCTCACAACACAGGGTCCATAGAATATAAAAGTTGAGGAATCCAGCAGTTGGAACCTCCCAGCAAGTGGCCCAGAGCACCGAGGCTATGGGATCCAGGCCGCAGTGAACTCACAGCAGAGGGCCCACATCATGAACCTGTGAGCAAGCCAGCCGTTTTGACCTCAGAGCAGAAGGCCCATATCGCCATGGGGATGGGAACCTGGCAAGAGTCTCCTCACTCACTTGGCGCACATCAGAAAATGTGGGGAGCCCTGCAGTTATGGCCTAAGGCAAGAGGGCCCTCATCACTGAGGGAAGGAGGATCCCAGCACACTCCAACTGCCACCAGAGGGCCCACGTCGCCAAGGTGACCTGTGCCAGACAGGCATGATTGACCTCACAGCAGAGGGCCCACCTCACAGAAGGGTGAGGAACCCAGCCAGGATCAGACTCTCACCTGAGGGCCCACATCAGCAAGGGGATGGGAACCAGTCAGGACTGTCTTCCCTCCAGTGGGGTCACATCATCGAAAGGTGCGGAACCCAGCACATGTGGCCTCAAATCAGAGGACACATATCACAAAGGGAATGGGAGTGAGGCAGGCAGGAGTAGCCTAAAATCAGAGGGCCCAAAGAATAAGAAAGGTGAGGAATCCAGCAGTTGGAACCTCCCAGCAGGCGGCCCAGAGCACAGAAGCTATGGGATGCAGGCAGGAGTGAACTAATACCAGAGAGCCCACATCATGAAACTGTGAGCAACCCAGGCTTTGGGACCTCAGAGCAGAAGGCCCACATCCCAATGGGGATGTGAACCTGGCTGGAGTGTCCTCGCACCACTGGGCGCACATCACAAAATGTGGGGAGCCCAGCAGTTAAGGCCTGATGCCAGAGGGCCCTCATCACCGAGGAGAGGAGGCTCCCAGCAGGCTCCAAGTGCCACCAGAGGGCTCATGTCCACAAGGCGAGGTGAGCAAGCCAGGCAGGAGTGACCTCACATCAGACGGCCCACCTCACAGATGGGTGAGGAACCCAGCCAGGATCAGACTCTCAACAGAGGGCCCACATCACCAAGGGGATGTGAACCAGGCAGGAGTCTCCTAAGACCATTGGTCCCACATCATCGAAAGGTGAGGAACCCAGCACATGTGGCCTCAAACCAGACGACACACATCACGAAGGGGATGGGAGTGAGGCAGGCAGGAGGATCCTCACAACAGAGGGCCCAAAAAATTAAAAAAGTGAGGAATCCAGCAGTTGGAACCTCCCAGCAGGCGGCCAAGAGCACAGAGGCTATGGGATCCAGGCTTCTGTGAACACCAGAGAGCCCACATCATGAAAATGTGAACAACCCAGCCGTTGGGACCTCAGAGCAGAAGGCCCACAACCCCATGGAGATGGGATCCTAAGAGGAGTGCCAAAGCATCACCGGGCTCCCTAAGAAAAGTTGGTGAGTCCAGCAGTTAGGGCCTGACGCAAGAGGGTCCTCATCACCGGGGGGAGGAGATTCCCAGCACGCTCCAACTGCCACCACACGGCTGACTTCACCAAGGCAATGTGTGCCAGCCATGCAGGAGTGACCTATCAGCAGAGGGTCTCCCTCACAGGTGGGTGAGGAACAAAGCCAGGAACAGACTCTCACCAGGGGGTCCACATAACCACGTGGATGAGAACCAAGCAGGAGTGTCCTCACACTAGTGGGGCCACATCATCGAAAGGTGAGGAACCCAGCAAAGGTGGCCACAAACCAGAGGACCCACATCACCAAGGGGTTGAGAGTGAGGTAGGTGTCTGGACGGGTATATTTAACACTCATTTCCCACCAGGAAGAGAAATTAACCAAAGGCTCAGCGTGCCCTGCCAGAAGCAGATTAGGGCCTGAAGCAGTCTTGCGGGTTTGCGGCCAGCTCACAAGAAAGCGAGTTGAAGAAAGGAGCTCAGGGGCCCTGTAATTCACAAACCTGGAGAGTTATAAATAACAGATAACGTCCAAAAATATATTGAAGTAAGGCTGCGAAGAGGACTTGAAAGCGGGGCAGAATTTCAGGAAACCGATTTCAGGAGGTAGACTGGAATTGCATTTAAAGCATAGGAAAAGAGGCAGAACATCGACAATGATGCACTTGGCAACAAAGGGCGTATGAGTTTGTTCCTGAATATATTCAGGAAAAAACACATATGCCCTTTTTGGCAAACCAAGCAAGCTTGCAATGGAAATCCGAACTACTATGAAGTGTCACTTCCCCCCGGTCTAAAGGGCCATCTGAGAAAAGTGTAAAATCCAGAAAGGCAAGACAGGCCATGGGGAAAAAGGAGCCTTGTTATGCTGATGGGCGGGATGTAAATTGCCAACAGCCACTCTGGAGAAGTGTATGGTGTTTCCTGATACATCTGAAAAACAAAGCAACAGAGTCTAGGGCATTTCCACTTATGGTCCTATAGCTTAGGGAAATTAAAATCAAAAAGACACAGCCACCCCAAAATTTGGGACGGCTCTGTTTACAGGAACCTCTTCTACAGTACGAGTTAAATATCCCAGAGAACAAATAATTGATAAAGAAGTTGCGGTACTTATGTACAACAGAATACCACTCAGCAATGAAATCTGTGTCACCAGGCCTGTACCAGCATAATGAGTGGATTGAGGCATGATGATTCTAAGTGAAATAAGTCACACAGAAAAAGAAACATCATAAGGTATCACTAATGCACGGAATGTAAACTTGGCTACACATGAACTGAATTACAAAACAGAACAGGGTCTCAAGATTAGAAAACCAACTTATGCTTGCTTAAAGGGAAAGGTGAGTTAAGGGGGTGCTGCATAAAACCAGAGATTGAAATTAGCACAGATACCGTTCCATAAGCCAAATATGTAATAGACAAGACCTACCCCCTGCTCAACGAAATGGACTCAACAATGAGGTATCACCTCACACCTGTTAGAATGGGCATCATCTGAAAATCTACAAACAACAAATGCTGGAAAGGGTGTGGAGAAAAGGAACCCTCTTCCACTATTGTTGGGAATATAAGTTGATACAGTCACTATGGAGAACAATATGGAGTTTCTTAAGAAACTAATAATAGAATTACCATATGATACAGCGATCCCAGGACTGGACATATACCCAGACAAAACCATAAATCAAAAAGAGACATTCACCGCAATGTTCATTGCATCACTATTTACAATATCGAGGTAATGGAAGCAACCTAAATGCCCACAGACAGACGAATGCATAAAGATGTGGTACATATATAAAATGGAATATTACTAAGCCATGAAAGGAATGAAATTGGGTCATTTGTAGAGACGTCGATGGATCTAGAGACTGTCATACAGAGTGAAGTAAGTCAGAAAGAGAAAAACAAATCTTGTATATTCATGCATATATGTGGAACCTAGAAAAACTGTACAGATTAACCGTTTTGCAAGGCATAAATAGAGCAACAGATGTAGACAACAATCGTATGGACAACAAGGGGGGAAAGCTCTTGGAGGGGTGGTGGTGGGAGGAGTTGAGAGATTGGGATTGGCATGTAAACATTTATATGTATAAAATAGATAACCAATGAGAACCTGCTGTATAAAAATATAAAATAAAATTCAAAATTAAAAAGAAATAAAATTTAAAAAATAAAACAGAAAAAACAATTATTCCCTTCACATACATTTATATGAATAAATTATTTCCATGCTTATATCTGTAAATACAAAAAAGAGGAATAAAATCTACCTTGAACCAAAAACGAAAAAGAGAAAAAAAAAACAGAACCCACCAGTTACTCAGAGGAAAACCGTATCAGGGCACTTGCTCCAGTTGTAAACAATTCTGAAGTTGGTCAGTGGTGGGGAATCGTCTCCCATTCAGCCAGCAGCCCCCACACAACAAGCGTCCTCATTGCAAAGCTGGGGCACCGTGCCGAGGCATCTGTGAGTAAACGTGAGCTGAGCCCCAGGCCAGTTGCTGCTGAACTGTTCCCGCCCTTCCCAGGTAAAACACCTGAATATATACAAGGACTTGAAAGCCTAGAGGAAGGGCCATGGAGCCACACGAGTGACAGCATGCCAGCTGACTTGGTGCCTGCAGGCCAGCCAGGATGGTCCTGGCCCTGGGTGCTCTTCTGGAAGATTTCCATTTCCCTGCCTGAGATACCCGTCCTGTCCCTGCCCCCACTGCTTTTTTCCTTCCTCACCTCTGCCCAGGGAGAAATTCCAGCAGCAGGTATGGGTGACACATCCTCTTCTTTAGCAGGTGGCAGCCTGGCAACTGCTGCAGAAAGTCCAGCAGAGCCCCACTCACACTGGGCCACCCACAAAGCCGTGGCCTCTCACTCCCTCCCACCAGCCCAGCCCCGAGACTGCTGACAGGGCAGAGAAAATGGCGTCAGGCACAGCTGCAGGGGCTTTTGCTGCCTGGAGTGGTATTTATATTGATCTCAACCCAGGCACACCTGGGGAGGGCTGGCCGGCATGGTAAGGTTGCCCAGGTCAGCCAATCATCACCCCTCAGGGGCTCACAGTTGCAGAAAATGGAACTTGCTGAACCGGCCAGGTCCAAGGAACAGGTGTGGGCTCCTGAGAGTCAGGATAGACAAGGGGCTGCAGCTTTGGCTTGTTTTCTAATCATTTTATCTGGCCCATGAGTGGGAGACAACTTCAAGAAAACCCTCTCCTAATGAGAGGAACCCAGGAGTCAGGGAGAGGAGGGGTGGGTGGTGGTTGGAGACAGAGGCCTGGTGCCCTGGGTGCAGTGGAAGTCTCTGGAAGACCAGGTGGAGGGAGGCCACACAGAGTGATGCCCAGGGTCACAGACCTGTCGGAGCTGCTGTTTGTTAGTTCAAGTCCTGCTCTGAGGTGCTCTGTGTCAGCTCTGAGCGACAGGTGAGCTGGGGGTGCTCTTCAATGAGGGCTATGTGCACGGTTCCTGTGTGCCCAGCCCTGCCACGGTACCTGCAAGGGTAGCTCTGTATCCTGGGAGGGGCCTGACCATGAGAGCCCCGTGGGCTGGGTTGGGGGTGGGGTACCTGCCCAGGAGAGCTCCATATCCTGGGATTGGCCTGACCACGAGAGCCCCATGGGCTGCTGGGGACCTGGTAAAGGATGTCAGGACAGTCAGTGAAGCCACCGAGGATATACCTCCAGTTGCTCCTGATTCCTACACCCTGCTGGTCATTCTACCAACCACCAGGACATGGTATTCTGTATTAGTCTTCAATGATGCCTTCTTTTGTATTCCATTAGTCCCAGAGTCACAAGAAATTTTGGCTTGTGAGTGGCAGGACTCAACATACAACTAAAACAATACTTCCGGGCCGTCTTGCCCCAAGGGTTCAAAAATTCCCACACCATCTTTGGGGAAAGCTTAGCTAAAGACCGAAAAGTTCTACCTCTGGAAAAGGAAACCCTCCTTCAATATGCAGACGACATTCTGATCGCCAGCCCTACTAAGGAGGCCTCTGAACTACCAAGCCAATAAAGGATAGAAGTTGTCCAAGAAAAAGCTCAAATATCACAGACTGCAGTGACCTGCCTGGGCTTCATTCTCACACAAGGTCAGAGAAGCCCATCCCAGGAAAGGGAAGAAACCATTTGCAGCCTTGCCCCTTTCTAAAACTAGAAGACAGCTTAGGGGTTCCTGGGGAGGCCAGGGTTTGCTGCTTCTGGATCCCTAACTACAGTCTACTAGCTGGGCCTCTATATGAAACACTGAAAGGAAAAGATGATGATCCTTTTGAACAGAATCCAGAAGTGGCCTTTCAAGAATGGAAAGAGCAGTCAATTCAGACCCTTGCCCTGGAACTCCCTAATTGAGCTAAACCCTTTGACCTTTCCATTCCCGGTGAAAGGTGAATCGCCATTGGAGAATTAGTGCAAAAACTGGGACCACTTGAAATGGAACAACGCAAGAATGCCATCCAGGTAGGATAAACTACAGTCACCAAGGGGCTTGGCCCACTGCCACATCTGGCCAAGATACTGGCGGTATCTAAAAACCTGGAAATCAGCAGCCCAAAAGGCCACCTCCCTCCTAAGGGAAAAGGACCCCACGTGGTGATCCTAATCACCAACCATGCCCTGAAGTTGCAGGGTTCGCTCCGTGGGCACACCGACCTCGAGTGAGGAGGCCCTCCAACTCCAACATCCAGAGAGATAACCGGGGGCAACAGGGCACCATGACGACTCGTGTGAACATCACTTGACCTGGAGTTTCTCTCATAAAACAACAATAGTGTGTCCCGAAGGAGTAGACTACTGCTTGCAGGACTTCCTGCACCCGGAGGGGAGCTAATAATCTTGGCGGGGGAACCGTATATCACACTGTCACCATAGAAAAGCCTACAGACACCGTGATGATGGTGGCCAATAAGACCGGCTGGACTCCTGTTTACTTCAAAAGGCTGTTGACTCAGTGGCCATCATGGTCCTTGATCACCACTGACCCTGGACTGTCTGGGAGTTGAGCGGGCAGGGCTCTGACACCTGGTGCTGTTTTTACGTTAATTCAGGGGCCTAATTGAAGAAAGAGCAGACTACTGGTCAGAGCATCTAGGCTGGCAGAAACGGTCAGCCTAAGGTGGCCGAACAAATGTGGGGCGGGGTGAAACCGGCCCCCACAGCGTCTCTGCACATCTCTTTCCTGGACCCTTAAAGGTCATTAGAATCTATAACACTTCCAATGCTGGTGCTCAGGCGGACGAGCAGGGAGGCAGGGGTCCTGGGGCCAATCAACGTCACCTGGAGGCTGCTGGGGAGAAGTTCTGACCCTCGTCCCCTGGTATGAGGGCTCCCAACTCAGCACTCAGCAGTTACAGAAGAAGGGTCTGCACCCTCAGCACTCCAAGAATGAGGAACGGGACAAAAGGCAGAGGAGGGGTTTGTCCCCAGCAAAGCCCATTAAAAATCCCTGGGAGATAAAAATAGAATGTGGGCAATAAAGTCAAGTCTGACCTTTTTTATCCTTTGTGCTTTGTCTAATTTCACGTGCTCCTAGGGTCCCGCATGCAGAGGTTCCACACCCGGCACTTCAGACCAGATTTCCTGGTGCAGAATGGCTGGGTCGACACCTCAGCTCCTGGGGCCCAGTGCAGACTCCGAGATATAGAGCCTGAGCTGCAGCCAACCCGGCCCTTGAGAGCTCCGCCCCCTCCCTCTCACTGACTCTGACAGGATCTCTACACAGCAGCCCAGCCCACAGCCCACGGGGTAGTGCATGCTCTCACCTCTCCATTCTCTGATGAAAATATAAAGTTTCCTTTGCTTGGGAACCAAACTCAGTCTCGATCTGTTGGCCCCAATGACACTGGGCAGGGGGACCCTTGTTGGGGTCCACTCTGGAGGATCAGTAACAGAAATTGAGACTATTGTAACTTCAATGAACAGATGTGTGAGCCAAACTGTAGTTAACATAGAACAGTTTATAAGGCTCGGGTAAAATAAGATGTTTCTAACACTTCCATTTGATATTTCCATCACTTTATTATAAGCAAGTTCAGTGAAAAGGTTTGTCTTATTTGTCAGGTCAATATTAGAGAAATGAAGTGATTTCTTTCCAAGGATGTACATCTAATAATCTTGGTTAAAGCTTCAATCTTGTTTTAAATGCTTTTCCATTGAAAATGATACCTCTCTTTCAGCTCCCCCATTTCTGAGAAGTATAAAATCTTATAATTTATTATTACCAAAGGGGAAAGGTGGGAGGAGGGATAAATTAACAGTTTGGAATTAACACATACACACTGCTATGTATAAAATAGATCATCAACAAGGAACTACTGTATAGCACAGGGAACTACACTCAATATTGTGCAATAACCTATAAGGGGAAATAATCGGAAAAAGAATAGATATTTTTATTGACATCATCTATCAATGACAGTTAAAGTGTAACCTAAGGGAAGCCGGTGGTGAGTGCTTCTGACCCTGAAGACTTCAGTCATCTAAAGTTTGGACTCTGCCTACTTCCCAAGGCCCTTAATGAACATATGTGTAGCCGTAGCTTAAAAAACTCCCCAGTTTGGGTTTCGGGGAGACACTGATTTTGAAAAAGCCCTGGTGTTCTCCTTACATGAATGGGACTCTTCCTACTGCTAAAACATGTCTGTCACACCCAGAGGATGGTATACCGTCTGATCGGGAAGAGTTTGGAAAAGGCATCTCATCTCCTCATCTCCTGGTGCTCGGGTTCACCCCTCCAGCGTCTTTACTAACAGTCTCCCCACTTGGAGATGTCAACACTGTCAACATCCTGTTGCGTACAGTTTGGAATTTGTCCAGAGGATGAAGCGGAAGGATGAGGAACAATGAGAGACAAGTCCTAGGTGTTCAGACAGGCACATGTCACTCTAATTTCCAATCAGGAAGATGAATTGACCAAAGGCTAGGGTTGCCCATGGAAACAGTATAGGGCTTGAGGAAATCCCACTGCTTTGTGGCCAGTTCCCATAAACACAAGTTGAACAATGGAACTCAGGGGCAGTAAAATTCACGAAACTGCAGAGTTGAAAATATCTATCACTGAAAAATGTCTTGAGGAAAGTCAAAGAAAAGGATTGGCAAGCAAGGGAGAATGGCAGGAAAGGGATTTGAGGAGGTAGAAAGGATTCGCCATTAAGCACAAGAAAAGGGGCTGAACATTTCCGACATTGCAGTTGGCCAAAAAGGCTGTATGCGTTTTTTTCTGTATATATTCAAGAAAAGGGCATACACTTTTTTAGCCAACCAAACAGGTGGGCACTGGAAATCAATACTACAAAAGATATCACTTCGCATCAGTCAGAAGAGCCATCCTCATAAAGTGTAAACGCCAGAAATGCAGGACAGGGCAAGGAGAAGAGGGAGCCCTGTGAGGCTTATAGTGGAAATGTATATTGCCAACGGCCATTCTGGAGAAGTGTATTGTGTTTACTAAAGCATCTAAAAAATGAGCTACAGAGCATAGGGCACTTGCACTCATGGGCGTATATCTTGGGAAAAACAAAAATCGAGAGGACACAGGCACCCCAATGTTTACTGCCTCTCTGTTTAAAAGATCCTCGACTAGGATATAACTTAAATGTCTCTGGAGGGAAAAAATGGATAGAGATGTGGTACTTATGTAGAGTGGAATATTACTCAGCCTGGAAATCAATGAAATATGGCCAGTTGTAACAACTCCGGAGGAGTTACGTATGATCATTCTAAGTGACATAATTCAAAAAGAAAAAGACACATATCATAAGATATCACTTAAAGGTGGAATCCAAAATGGCTACACATGAAATAAATTACAAAACAAAAACATAGTCAAATATGTAGAAAACACGCGTAAGGCTGCTAAACGGGAAAGGTGGGGAGGGGTGAGGCATCATCCAGGAGGTTGAAATTAGCAAAGATACCATTCCAAATACCAAACTGATAATCAACAAGGCCTACACGGTAGCTAAAAGAACTGCACTCAGCACACTCAAGTCACCGGAAAAGAATATCTATGACTGGTAAGAATCTGAAAAAGAATTTATTGATGTCTCTCTGTACGTGAATCAAGTGGATGTACAGCAGCAAGAAACAGAGCTTTGAAAATCAGCTGTAACCAATATAGTAATAAATTGAAAAAAATAAACGACAGAGAGACAGAGAAAACCTCTTACAACTTTTCCTCAGGGACGGTGATGCAACATGGATTGAACACATCTAGACCCACAGCAGGATGAGACATAAGGCTGGAAACTGTTCGCGCTAAGAGAAATGTGAGGTTGGGTGAGGAAATGCACACCCTTTAAAGTAATACTACCTGGTACCCATTCAATGGGTCCCAAATCTGCAGGTTCAAGGAATCTTCCTACAGCTAAAACATGCATGGAAAACCCAGAGGACTGTACACCATGTGATCGGGAGATGTGTCTAAAATGCACCTCATTTATCCTCTCCTGGTGCTCCTGTTCATCATTCCAGCCACGTTACTTAGAATCTCCCCACTTAGAGAATCAGCACATTTAAACTTCTGTTTCACACATTTTGCAAATTGTGAGGAGGATGAACGGGAAGAGGGGGAAACAATGAGAGAATAGTTGTAGGGGTTTGGACGGGCACATGTCACTCTAATTTCCCATTAAGAATAAGAATTAAAAAAAGGCTCAGCCCGCCTCGCCGGAGCCAAAATAGGGCCTGAAGCAATCCTGCGGTTTTGAGGCCAGCTCACAAAAGAGCAACTTAAAAAATGGAGCTCAGGGTCACTGCAATTCACAAACCTGCAGAGTTATAAATGAAAACTAACGTCCAAAAATATGTTGAGGTAAGGCAAAGAAGAGGATCTGAATGCAAGACAGAATTGCAAGAAACAGATTTCAAGAGATAGATTGGACTCGCCTTTAAAGCACATGAAAAGCGGCAGAATTTCGACAATGATGCAGTTGGCCCAAAAGGGAGTATGCGTTATTTCCTGAATATATCCAGGAAAAAACGCATACGCACTTTATGGGCAACCAAGCAAGCAAGCAATGCAAATGTGCACAACAAAGAAGTCTCATTTCCCACCGGTCAAAAGGGCCATCCGAAAAAATTGTAAACACCAGAAATGCAGGACAGGCCATGGAGAACAGGGAGCCTTTATACGCTGATGGACAGTGTGTGAACTGCCGAGAGCCACTCTGGAGAAGTGTATGGTGGTTCCTAAATCATCTAAAAAACAGAGCGACAGAGCATAGGGCACTTCCAATCACGGGAGTATATCTAGGGAAGTCTAAAAATCAACAAGACACAAGCACACCACAGTTTAGGGCTACTCTGTTTACAAGAACCTCAACTTCAGTACACCTTAAATATCCCAGGAAAGAGAACAATGGATAAAGAAAATGTGGTACTTATGTACAATGGAATATCTCTTCACCATGAAATCAATGTAATAAGGCTAGTAGAAGGATAAAGAGTGGATTGAGGTCCGATAATACTACTTGAAATAAGTCAAACAGAAAAAGAAACATATCATAAGATATCACTTATAGAGGGAGGATAAATATGGCTGCACAAAAAATGAATTACAAAACAGAACAGTGTCTCACATTTAGAAAACACACTTATGTCAGCTTAAGGGGAAAGGAGAGGTGGGGTGATGCATAAAACCAGAGTTTGAAATTAGCACAGATACCGTTCAATAAACCAAATAGGTATCAGACAAGATCTACACCTCGCTCAATGAACTGGCCTCAACACACCCTATACACCGCAGAGAAATATATCTGAGTAATAAGAATCTTAAAACCCATGTATTGATATATCTCCATAAGGGAATCAAGTGTGCGCAGAGCGGCACAAACACAGCAGTGAAAATGAGCTAAACCCCATTATAGAAATAAATTTTAAAACCAAAACGCAGAAACAATGAAAGAGAGAAAAATTCTTACAAAATTCGCTCAGGGGCTGTGATGCAACCTGGAATGACCACATATAAACCCACAGCTGGATAAGACATAAGGCTGGACACTTGGGGCTGAAAGGATTGGAGAGCTTTGGTGAGCAACTGCCGAAAGTTTAATGCAATACTTCATGCTACTTATTCCAAGGGTCCCAACACTCCAAGTTGAAGGGAATCTTCCTACAGCTAAACCATGCATGGGAAATCCAGCGGATGGTATACCATATGATCGGGAAAGGTTTCTAAAATGCACCTCATTTTCCTCTCCTGGGGCTCCGGATCAACATTCCAGCCACTTTACTAACAACATCTCCACATGGAGAGTCAATGCCTTTAAGTTCCGGTATCGCACAGTCTGCAGTTAGTGCGGAGGATGAATGGGAATAGGGGGAACCAGTGAGAAAATAGCTGTAGCGGTTTCAATGGGCACATGTCACTCTAATTTCACATCAGGAAGAAGAATTAACCAAAGGCAGAGCAAGGCACCCCAGAAGAAGAATAGGGCCTGAAGAAATCCTGTGGATATGAGGCAAGATCACAAAAATAAGAGCTGAAAAATGGAGCTAAGGGCCACTGCAATTCAAAAACCTGCAGAGTTATAAAGGCCAACTATTCTCCAAAAGTATATTGAGGTAAGGCTATGAAGAGGCACTGAGAGCAAGGCAGAACTGCAGGAAACCGATTTCAGGAGGTAGACAGGAATTGCACTGAAAACATATGAAAACACTCAGAACGTCGACAATGATGCACTTGGCCAAAAAGGGCGTATGCGTTTTTTCCTGAATATATTCAGGAAGAAACGCATACGCCCTTTCTGGCCAACCAAGCAAGCTCTCAAAGGAAATCTGCACTACAATGAAGTCTCACTTCACCCCGGTCAAAGGGCCATCTGAAAAAAGTGTAAAATCCAGAAAGGCAGGACAGGCCATGGAGAACTGGGAGCCTTGTTATGCTGATGGGCGGGATGTAAATTGCCAGCAGCCACTCTGGAGAAGTGTATGGTGTTTCCTGAAACATCTAAAAAACAAAGCAACAGAGCCTAGGGCACTTGCACTTATGGTCCTATAGCTTAGGGAAATTAAAATCAAAAAGACACAGCCACCCCAAAGTTTGGGACGGCTCTGTTTACAAGAACCTCGTTTATGGTACAAGTTCAATATCACAGAAAGCGAAAAATAGATAAAGAAGTTGTGGTACTTACGTACAATGCAATATCACTCAGCAATGAAATCTATGTCATCAGGCCCGTAGCAGCATAATGAGTGGATTCAGGTACGATGATTCTAAGTGAAATAAGTCACACAGAAAAAGAAACATCATAAGATATCACCAATACACGGAATGTAAACTTGGCTACAAAGGAACTGAATTACAAAACAGAACAGGGTCTCAAATGTAGAAAACCAACTTATGCTTGCTTAAGGGGAAAGGTGAGTTGGGGTGCTGCATGAAACCAGAGATTGAAATTAGCACAGATACCGTTCCATAAGCCAAATATGCAATAGACAAGAGCTACTCCTTGCTGAACGAAGTGGACTCAACACCCCATATTAAACGCCTAAGAATATACCTGACTAGAAATAATCTTAAAACCTACGGATTTATTTGTCTCCGAAAGAGAATCAAGCGTGTGTACAGCGGCATAAACGCAGCAGTGATAGGATTGGTGAGGTTCGGTGAGCAAATGCAGACCCTTTGAAGTCATATTGCATGGTACCCATTCCATGGGTCTCAACTCTCCAGGTTTAAGGGATTCTTCCTTCAGCTAAAACATGCATGTGGAACCCAGAGTATGATCCACCGTGTGATCGGGAAACGTGTTCAAATGTGTCTCGTTTTCGTCCCCTGGTACTCGGGTGCAACATTCCAGATGCTTTACTAACACTCTCCCCACTTGGAGAGTCAGTGCCTTTAACCTCCTGTTTGGCCCAGTTTGTAATTTCTGTGGAAAATGAACAGGAATAGGGAGAACGAAAGAGAGACTAGCTGGAGGTGTCTGGACGGGCAAATTTAACTCTCATTTCCCACCAGGAAGAGGAATTAACCAAAGGCTCATCGTGCCGTGCCGGAACTACACTAGGGCCTGAAGCAATCCTGCGGTGTTGCGGCCAGCTCACAAGAAAGCGAGTTGAAGAAAGGAGCTCAGGGGCACTGTAATTCACAAACCTGCAGAGTTATAAATGACAGCTATCGTCCAAAAATATATTGAAGTAAGGCTGCCAAGAGGACTTGAAAGCGGGGCAGAATTGCAGGAAATCGATTTCAGGAGGTAGACTGGAATTGCATGTAAAGCATAGGAAAAGAGGCAGAACGTCCACAATGATGCACTTGGCCAAAAAGGGCGTATGCGTTTTTTCCTGAATATATTCAGGAAAAAACGCATACGCCCTTTTTGGCCAACCAAGCAAGCTTGCAAAGGATATCTGCACTACAATGAAGTCTCACTGCCCCCCGGTCAAAAGGGCCATCTGAAAAAAGTGTAAAATCCAGAAAGGCAGGACAGGCCATGGAGAACTGGGAGCATTGTTATGCTGATGGGCGGGATGTAAATTGCCAACAGCCACTCTGGAGAAGTGTATGGTGTTTCCTGAAACATCTAAAAAACTAAGCAACAGAGCCTAGGGCACTTCCACTTATGGTCCTATAGCTTAGGGAAATTAAATTCAAAAAGACA
Source organism: Leucopleurus acutus (assembly GCF_964270905.1). Taxonomy (NCBI): domain Eukaryota; kingdom Metazoa; phylum Chordata; class Mammalia; order Artiodactyla; family Delphinidae; genus Leucopleurus; species Leucopleurus acutus. The sequence continues at coordinate 95,485,802 of NC_139142.1, read as the reverse complement.
CAGTCACCCCAAATTTGGGACGGCTCTGTTTACAAGAACCTCGTTTACGGTACAAGTTCAATATCACAGAAAGCGAAAAATGGATAAAGAAGTTGTGGTACTTACGTACAATGCAATATCACTCAGTAATGAAATCTATGTCATCAGGCCCGTAGCAGCATAATGAGTGGATTCAGGTATGATGATTCTAAGTGAAATAAGTCACACAGAAAAAGAAACACCATAAGATATCACTACTACACGGAATGTAAACTTGGCTACACAAGAACTGAATTACAAAACAGAACAGGGTCTCAAATGTAGAAAACCAACTTATGCTTGCTTAAGGGGAAAGGTGAGTTGGGGTGCTGCATAAAACCAGAGATTGAAATTAGCACAGATACCGTTCCATAAGCCAAATATGTAATAGACAAGAGCTACTCCTTGCTCAACGCAGTGGACTCAACACCCCATATTAAACGCCTAAGAATATACCTGACTAGAAATAATCTTAAAACCTACGAATTTATATGTCTCCGAAAGAGAATCAAGCGTGTGTACAGCGGCATAAACGCAGCAGTGATAGGATTGGTGAGGTTCGGTGAGCAAATGCAGACCCTTTGAAGTCATACTGCATGGTACCCATTCCATGGGTCTCAAATCTCCAGGTTTAAGGGATTCTTCCTTCAGCTGAAACATGCATGTGGAACACAGAGTATGATCCACCGTGTGATCAGGAAACGTGTTCAAATGTGTCTCAGTTTTCATCCCCTCGTACTCGGGTGCAACATTCAAGACGCTTTACTAACACTCTCCCCACTTGGAGAGTCAGTGCCTTTAACCTCCTGTTTGGCCCAGTTTGCAATTTCTGCGTAGGATGAACAGGAATAGGGAGAACCAATGAGAGACTAGCTGGAGCTGTGAGGATGGGCAAATTTAACTCTCATTTCCCACCAGAAAGAGGAATTAACCAAAGGCTCAGCATGCCGTGCCGGAACCACACTAGGGCCTGAAGCAATCCTGCGGTGTTGCGGCCAGCTCACAAGAAAGCGAGTTGAAGAAAGGAGCTCAGGGGCACTGTAATTCACAAACCTGCAGAGTTATAAATGACAGCTATCGTCCAAAAATATATTGAAGTAAGGCTGCCAAGAGGACTTGAAAGCGGGGCAGAATTGCAGGAAACCGATTTCAGGAGGTAGACGGGAATTGCATGTAAAGCATAGGAAAAGAGGCAGAACGTCCACAATGATGCACTTGGCCAAAAAGGGCGTATGTGTTCTTTCCTGAATATATTCAGGAAAAAACGCATACGCCCTTTTTCGCCAACCAAGCAGGCTTGCAAAGGAAATCTACACTACAATGAAGTCTCACTGCCCCCCGGTCAAAAGGGCCATCTGAATAAAGTGTAATATCCAGAAAGGCAGGACTTGGCATGGAGAACTGGGAGCCTTGTTATGCTGATGGGCGGGATGTAAATTGCCAACAGCCACTCTGGAGAAGTGTATGGTGTTTCCTGAAACATCTAAAAAACAAAGCAACAGAGCCTAGGGCACTTGCACTTATGGTCCTATAGCTTAGGGAAATTAAAATCAAAAAGACACAGCCTCCCCAAACTTTGGGACGGCTCTGTTTACAAGAACCTCGTTTACTGTACAAGTTCAATATCACAGAAAGTGAAAAATGGATACAGAAGTTGTGGTACTTACGTACAATGCAATATCACTCAGGAATGAAATTTATGTCATCAGGCCCGTAGCAGCATAATGAGTGGATTCAGGTATGATGATTCTAAGTGAAATAAGTCACACAGGAAAAGAAACACCATAAGATATCACTACTACACGGAAGGAAAACTTGGCTACACAAGAACTGAATTACAAAACAGAACAGGGTCTCAAATGTAGAAAACCAACTTATGCTTGCTTCAGGGAAAAGGTGAGTTGGGGTGCTGCATGAAAACAGAGATTGAAATTAGCACAGATACCGTTCCATAAGCCAACTATGTAATAGAAAAGAGCTACTCCTTGCTCAACGAAGTGGACTCAACACCCCATATTAAATGCTTAAGAATACACCTGACTAGAAATAATCTTAAAAACTACGGATTTATATGTCTCCGAAAGAGAATCAAGCGTGTGTACAACGGCATAAACGCAGCAGTGATAGGATTGGTGAGGTTTGGTGAGCAAATGCAGACCCTTTGAAGTCATATTGCATGGTACCCATTCCATGGGTCTCAACTCTCCAGGTTTAAGGGATTCTTCCTTCAGCTAAAACATGCATGTGGAACCCAGAGTATGATCCACCGTGTGATCGGGAAACGTGTTCAAATGTGTCTCGTTTTCGTCCCTGGTACTCGGGTGCAAAATTCCAGATGCTTTACTAACACTCTCCCCACTTGGAGAGTCAGTGCCTTTAACCTCCTGTTTCGCCCAGTTTGTAATTTCTGTGGAAAATGAACAGGAATAGGGAGAACGAAAGAGAGACTAGCTGGAGGTGTCTGGACGGGCAAATTTAACTCTCATTTCCCACCAGGAAGAGGAATTAACCAAAGGCTCAGCGTGCCGTGCCGGAACTACACTAGGGCCTGAAGCAATCCTGCGGTGTTGCGGACAGCTCACAAGAAAGCGAGTTGAAGAAACGAGGTCAGGGGCACTGTAATTCACAAACCTACAGAGTTATAAATGACAGCTATCGTCCAAAAATATATTGAAGTAAGGCTGCCAAGAGGACTTGAAAGCGGGGCAGAATTGCAGGAAACCGATTTCAGGAGGTAGACGGGAATTGCATGTAAAGCATAGGAAAAGAGGCAGAACGTCCACAATGATGCACTTGGCCAAAAAGGGCGTATGCGTTTTTTCCTGAATATATTCAGGAAAAAACGCATACGCCCTTTTTGGCCAACCAAGAAAGCTTGCAAAGGAAATCTGCACTACAATGAAGTCTCACTGCCCCCCGGTCAAAAGGGCCATCTGAAAAAAGTGTAAAATCCAGAAAAGCAGGACAGGCCATGGAGAACTGGGAGCCTTGTTATGCTGGTGGGCGGGATGTAAATTGCCAACAGCCACTCTGGAGAAGTGTATGGTGTTTCCTGAAACATCTAAAAAACAAAGCAACAGAGCCTAGGGCACTTCCACTTATGGTCCTATAGCTTAGGGAAATTAAAATCAAAAAGACACAGCCACCCCAAAGTTTGGGACGGCTCTGTTTACAAGAACCTCGTTTACGGTACAAGTTCAATATCACAGAAAGCGAAAAATGGATAAAGAAGTTGTGGTACTTACGTACAATGCAATATCACTCAGCAATGAAATCTATGTCATCAGGCCCGTAGCAGCATAATGAGTGGATTCAGGTATGATGATTCTAAGTGAAATAAGTCACACAGAAAAAGAAACACCATAAGATATCACTACTACACGGAAGGTAAACTTGGCTACACAAGAACTGAATTACAAAACAGAACAGGGTCTCAAATGTAGAAAACCAACTTATGCTTGCTTGAGGGGAAAGGTGAGTTGGGGTGCTGCATGAAACCAGAGATTGAAATTAGCACAGATACCGTTCCATAAGCCAAATATGTAATAGACAAGAGCTACTCCTTGCTCAACGAAGTGGACTCAACACCCCATATTAAACGCCTAAGAATATACCTGACTAGAAATAATCTTAAAACCTACGGATTTATATGTCTCCGAAAGAGAATCAAGCGTGTGTACAGCAGCATAAACGCAGCAGTGATAGGATTGGTGAGGTTCGGTGAGCAAATGCAGACCCTTTGAAGTCATACTGCATGGTCCCCATTCCATGGGTCTCAACTCTCCAGGTTTAAGGGATTCTTCCTTCAGCTGAAACATGCATGTGGAACACAGAGTATGATCCACCGTGTGATCGGGAAACGTGTTCAAATGTGTCTCGTTTTCGTCCCTGGTACTCGGGTGCAACATTCCAGATGCTTTACTAACACTCTCCCCACTTGGAGAGTCAGTGCCTTTAACCTCCTGTTTGGCCCAGTTTGTAATTTCTGTGAAAAATGAACAGGAATAGGGAGAAAGAAAGAGAGACTATCTGGAGGTGTCTGGACGGGCAAATTTAACTCTCATTTCCCACCAGGAAGAGGAATTAACCAAAGGCTCAGCGTGCCGTGCCGGAACTACACTAGGGCCTGAAGCAATCCTGCGGTGTTGCGGCCAGCTCACAAGAAAGCGAGTTGAAGAAACGAGCTCAGGGGCACTGTAATTCACAAACCTGCAGAGTTATAAATGACAGCTATCGTCCAAAAATATATTGAAGTAAGGCTGCCAAGAGGACTTGAAAGCGGGGCAGAATTGCAGGAAATCGATTTCAGGGGGTACACTGGAATTGCATGTAAAGCATAGGAAAAGAGGCAGAACGTCCACAATGATGCACTTGGCCAAAAAGGGCGTATGCGTTTTTTCCTGAATATATTCAGGAAAAAACGCATACGCCCTTTTTGGCCAACCAAGCAAGCTTGCAAAGGAAATCTGCACTACAATGAAGTCTCACTGCCCCCCGGTCAAAAGGGCCATTTGAAAAAAGTGTAAAATCCAGAAAGGCAGGACAGGCCATGGAGAACTGGGAGCCTTGTTATGCTGGTGGGCGGGATGTAAATTGCCAACAGCCACTCTGGAGAAGTGTATGGTGTTTCCTGAAACATCTAAAAAACAAAGCAACAGAGCCTAGGGCACTTCCACTTATGGTCCTATAGCTTAGGGAAATTAAAATCAAAAAGACACAGCCACCCCAAAGTTTGGGACGGCTCTGTTTACAAGAACCTCGTTTACGGTACAAGTTCAATATCACAGAAAGCGAAAAATGGATAAAGAAGTTGTGGTACTTACGTACAATGCAATATCACTCAGCAATGAAATCTATGTCATCAGGCCCGTAGCAGCATAATGAGTGGATTCAGGTATGATGATTCTAAGTGAAATAAGTCACACAGGAAAAGAAACACCATAAGATATCACTACTACACGGAAGGTAAACTTGGCTACACAAGAACTGAATTACAAAACAGAACAGGGTCTCAAATGTAGAAAACCAACTTATGCTTGCTTAAGGGGAAAGGTGAGTTGGGGTGCTGCATGAAACCAGAGATTGAAATTAGCACAGATACCGTTCCATAAGCCAAATATGTAATAGACAAGAGCTACTCCTTGCTCAACGAAGTGGACTCAACACCCCATATTAAACGCTTAAGAATACACCTGACTAGAAATAATCTTAAAAACTACGGATTTATATGTCTCCGAAAGAGAATCAAGCGTGTGTACAGCGGCATAAACGCAGCAGTGATAGGATTGGTGAGGTTCGGTGAGCAAATGCAGACCCTTTGAAGTCATATTGCATGGTACCCATTCCATGGGTCTCAACTCTCCAAGTTTAAGGGATTCTTCCTTCAGCTAAAACATGCATGTGGAACACAGATTATGATCCACCGTGTGATCAGGAAACGTGTTCAAATGTGTCTCAGTTTTCGTCCCCTCGTACTCGGGTGCAACACTCCAGACGCTTTACTAACACTCTCCCCACTTGGAGAGTCAGTGCCTTTAACCTCCTGTATGGCCCAGTTTGCAATTTCTGCGGAAAATGTACAGGAATAGGGAGAACCAATGAGAAACTAGCGGAGGTGTCTGCACGGGCAAATTTAACTCTCATTTCCCACCAGAAAGAGGAATTAACCAAAGGCTCAGCGTGCCGTGCCGGAACCACACTAGGGCCTGAAGCAATCCTGCGGTGTTGCGGCTAGCTCACAAGAAAGCGAGTTGAAGAAAGGAGCTCAGGGGCACTGTAATTCACAAACCTGCAGAGTTATAAATGACAGCTATCGTCCAAAAATATATTGAAGTAAGGCTGCCAAGAGGACTTGAAAGCGGGGCAGAATTGCAGGAAACCGATTTCAGGAGGTAGACGGGAATTGCATGTAAAGCATAGGAAAAGAGGCAGAACGTCCACAATGATGCACTTGGCCAAAAAGGGCGTATGCGTTTTTTCCTGAATATATTCAGGAAAAAACGCATACGCCCTTTTTGGCCAACCAAGAAAGCTTGCAAAGGAAATCTGCACTACAATGAAGTCTCACTGCCCCCCGGTCTAAAGGGCCATCTGAAAAAAGTGTGAAATCCAGAAAGGCAGGACAGGCCATGGAGAACTGGGAGCCTTGTTATGCTGGTGGGCGGGATGTAAATTGCCAACAGCCACTCTGGAGAAGTGTATGGTGTTTCCTGAAACATCTAAAAAACAAAGCAACAGAGCCTAGGGCACTTCCACTTATGGTCCTATACCTTAGGGAAATTAAAATCAAAAAGACACAGCCACCCCAAAGTTTGGGACGGCTCTGTTTACAAGAACCTCATTTACGGTACAAGTTCAATATCACAGAAAGCGAAAAATGGATAAAGAAGTTGTGGTACTTACGTACAATGCAATATCACTCAGCAATGAAATCTATGTCATCAGGCCCGTAGCAGCATAATGAGTGGATTCAGGTATGATGATTCTAAGTGAAATAAGTCACACAGAAAAAGAAACACCATAAGATATCACTACTACACGGAATGTAAACTTGGCTACACAAGAACTGAATTACAAAACAGAACAGGGTCTCAAATGTAGAAAACCAACTTATGCTTGCTTGAGGGGAAAGGTGAGTTGGGGTGCTGCATGAAACCAGAGATTGAAATTAGCACAGATACCGTGCCATAAGCCAAATATGTAATAGACAAGAGCTACTCCTTGCTAAACGAAGTGTACTCAACACCCCATATTAAACGCCTAAGAATACACCTGACTAGTAAGAATCTTAAAACCTGTGGATTTATATGTCTCCGAAAGAGAATCAAGCGTGTGTACAGCGGCATAAACGCAGCAGTGATAGGATTTGTGAGGTTCGGTGAGCAAATGCAGACCCTTTGAAGTCATACTGCATGGTACCCATTCCATGGGTCTCAACTCTCCAGGTTTAAGGGATAATTCCTTCAGCTGAAACATGCATGTGGAACACAGAGTATGATCCACCGTGTGATCAGGAAACGTGTTCAAATGTGTCTCAGTTTTCATCCCCTGGTACTCGGGTGCAACATTCAAGACGCTTTACTAACTCTCTCCCCACTTGGAGAGTCAGTGTCTTTAAACTCCTGTTTGTCCCAGTTTGCAATTTCTGCGGAAAATTTACAGGAATAGGGAGAACCAATGAGAAACTAGCTGGAGGTGTCTGGACGGGCAAATTTAACTCTCATTTCCCACCAGAAAGAGGAATTAACCAAAGGCTCAGCATGCCGTGCCGGAACCACACTAGGGCCTGAAGCAATCCTGCGGTGTTGCGGCCAGCTCACAAGAAAGCGAGTTGAAGAAAGGAGCTCAGGGGCACTGTAATTCACAAACCAGCAGAGTTATAAATGACAGCTATCGTCCAAAAATATATTGAAGTAAGGCTGCCAAGAGGACATGAAAGCGGGGCAGGATTGCAGGAAACCGATTTCAGGAGGTAGACAGGAATTGCATGTAAAGCATAGGAAAAGAGGCAGAACGTCCACAATGATGCACTTGGGCAAAAAGGGCGTATGCGTTTTTTCCTGAATATATTCAGGAAAAAACGCATACGCCCTTTTTGGCCAACCAAGCAAGCTTGCAAAGGAAATCTGCACTACAATGAAGTCTCACTGCCCCCTGGTCAAAAGGGCCATCTGAAAAAAGTGTAAAATCCAGAAAGGCAGGACAGGCCATGCAGAACTGGGAGCCTTGATATGCTGATGGGCGGGATGTAAATTGCCAACAGCCACTCTGGGGAAGTGTATGGTGTTTCCTGAAACATCTAAAAAACTAAGCAACAGAGCCTAGGGCACTTCCACTTATGGTCCTATAGCTTAGGGAAATTAAAATCAAAAAGACACAGCCACCCCAATGTTTGGGACGGCTCTGTTGACAAGAACCTCGTTTACGGTACAAGTTCAATATCACAGAAAGCGAAAAATGGATAAAGAAGTTGTGGTACTTACGTACAATGCAATATCACTCAGCAATGAAATCTATGTCATCAGGCCCGTAGCAGCATAATGAGTGGATTCAGGTATGATGATTCTAAGTGAAATAAGTCACACAGAAAAAGAAACACCATAAGATATCACTACTACAAGGAAGGTAAACTTGGCTACACAAGAACTGAATTACAAAACAGAACAGGGTCTCAAATGTAGAAAACCAACTTATGCTTGCTTGAGGGGAAAGGTGAGTTGGGGTGCTGCATGAAACCAGAGATTGAAATTAGCACAGATACTGTTCCATAAGCCAAATATGTAATAGACAAGAGCTACTCCTTGCTCAACGAAGTGGACTCAACACCCCATATTAAATGCCTAAGAATATACCTGACTAGTAAGAATATTAAAACCTACCGATTTATATGTCTCCGAAAGAGAATCAAGCGTGTGTACGGCGGCATAAACGCAGCAGTGATAGGATTGGTGAGGTTCGGTGAGCAAATGCAGACCCTTTGAAGTCATATTGCATGGTACCCATTCCATGGGTCTCAACTCTCCAGGTTTAAGGGATTCTTCCTTCAGCTGAAACATGCATGTGGAACACAGAGTATGATCCACCGTGTGATCAGGAAACGTGTTCAAATGTGTCTCAGTTTTCATCCCCTGGTACTCGGGTGCAACATACAAGACGCTTTACTAACTCTCTCCCCACTTGGAGAGTCAGTGTCTTTAAATTCCTGTTTGGCCCAGTTTGCAATTTCTGCGTAAAATGTACAGGAATAGGGAGAACCAATGAGAAACTAGCTGGAGGTGTCTGGACGGGCAAATTTAACTCTCATTTCCCACCAGGAAGAGGAATTAACCAAAGGCTCAGCGTGCCGTACCGGAACCACACTCGGGCCTGAAGCAATCCTGCGGTGTTGCGGCCAGCTCACAAGAAAGCGAGTTGAAGAAAGGAGCTCAGGGGCACTGTAATTCACAAACCTGCAGAGTTATAAAGGACAGCTATCGTCCAAAAATATATTGAAGTAAGGCTGCCAAGAGGACTTGAAAGCGGGGCAGAATTGCAGGAAACCGATTTCAGGAGGTAGACGGGAATTGCATGTACAGCATAGGAAAAGAGGCAGAACGTCCACAATGATGCACTTGGCCAAAAAGGGCGTATGCGTTTTTCCCTGAATATATTCAGGAAAAAACGCATACGCCCTTTTTGGCCAACCAAGCAAGCTTGCAAAGGAAATCTGCACTACAATGAAGTCTCACTGCCCCATGGTCAAAAGGGCCATCAGAAAAAAGTGTAAAATCCGGAAGGCAGGACAGGCCATGGAGAACTGGGAGCCTTGTTATGCTGGTGGGCGGGATGTAAATTGCCAACAGCCACTCTGGAGAAGTGTACGGTGTTTCCTGAAACATCTAAAAAACAAAGCAACAGAGCCTAGGGCACTTGAACTTATGGTCCTATAGCTTAGGGAAATTAAAATCAGAAAGACACAGCCACCCAAAAGTTTGGGCCGGCTCTGTTGACAAGAACCTCGTTTACGGTACAAGTTCAATATCACAGAAAGCGAAAAATGGATAAAGAAGTTGTGGTACTTACGTACAATGCAATATCACTCAGCAATGAAATCAATGTCATCAGGCCCGTAGCAGCATAATGAGTGGATGCAGGTACGATGATTCTAAGTGAAATAAATCACACAGAAAAAGAAACATCATAAGGTATCACTACTACACGGAATGTAAACTTGGCTACACAGGAACTGAATTACAAAACAGAACAGGGTCTCAAATGTAGAAAACCAACTTATGCTTGCTTAAGGGGAAAGGTGAGTTGGGGTGCTGCATGAAACCAGAGATTGAAATTAGCACAGATACCGTTCCATAAGCCAAATATGCAATAGACAAGAGCTACTCCTTGCTGAACGAAGTGGACTCAACACCCCATATTAAACGCCTAAGAATATACCTGACTAGAAATAATCTTAAAACCTATGGATTTATATGTCTCCGAAAGAGAATCAAGCGTGTGTACGGCGGCATAAACGCAGCAGTGATAGGATTGGTGAGGTTCGGTGAGCAAATGTAGACCCTTTGAAGTCATACTGCATGGTACCCATTCCATGGGTCTCAACTCTCCAGGTTTAAGGGATTCTTCCTTCAGCTGAAACATGCATGTGGAACACAGAGTATGATCCACCGTGTGATCAGGAAACGTGTTCAAATGTGTCTCAGTTTTCGTCCCCTGGTACTCGGGTGCAACATTCAAGACGCTTTACTAGCACTCTCCCCATTTGGAGAGTCAGTGCCTTTAACCTCCTGTTTGGCCCAGTTTGCAATTTCTGCGTAGGATGAACAGGAATAGGGAGAACCAATGAGAGACTAGCTGGAGCTGTGAGGACGGGCAAATTTAACTCTCATTTCCAACCAGGAAGAGGAATTAACCAAAGGCTCAGCATGCAATGCCGGAACCAAACTAGGGCCTGAAGCAATCCTGCGGTGTTGCGGCCAGCTCACAACAAAGCGAGTTGAAGAAAGTAGCTCAGGGGCACTGTAATTCACAATCCTGCAGAGTTATAAATGACAGCTATCTTCCAAAAATATATTGAAGTAAGGCTGCCAAGAGGACTTGAAAGCGGGGCAGAATTGCAGGAAACCGATTTCAGGAGGTAGACTGGAATTGCATGTAAAGCATAGGAAAAGAGGCAGAACGTCCACAATGATGCACTTGGCCAAAAAGTGCATATGCGTTTTTTCCTGAATATATACAGGAAAAAACGCATACGCCCGTTTTGGCAAACCAAGCAAGTTTGCAAAGGAAATCTGCACTACAATGAAGTCTCACTGCCCCCCGGTCTAAAGGGCCATCTGAAAAAAGTGTAAAATCCAGAAAGGCAGGACAGGCCATGGAGAACTGGGAGCCTTGTTATGCTGGTGGGCGGGATGTAAATTGCCAACAGCCACTCTGGAGAAGTGTATGGTGTTTCCTGAAACATCTAAAAAACAAAGCAACAGAGCCTAGGGCACTTCCACTTATGGTCCTATAGCTTAGGGAAATTAAAATCAAAAAGACACAGCCACCCCAAAGTTTGGGCCGGCTCTGTTTACAAGAACCTCGTTTACGGTACAAGTTCAATATCACAGAAAGCGAAAAATGGATAAGGAAGTTGTGGGAATTACGTACAATGCAATATCACTCAGCAATGAAATCTATGTCATCAGGCCCGTAGCAGCATAATGAGTGGATTCAGGTAGGATGATTCTAAGTGAAATCAGTCACACAGAAAAAGAAACATCATAAGATATCACTACTACACGGAATGTAAACTTGGCTACACAGGAACTGAATTACAAAACAGAACAGGGTCTCAAATGTAGAAAACCAACTTATGCTTGCTTAAGGGGAAAGGTGAGTTGGGGTGCGGCATAAAACCAGAGATTGAAATTAGCACAGATACCGTTCCATAAGCCAAATATGTAATAGACAAGAGCTACTCCTTGCTCAACGAAGTGGACTCAACACCCCACATTAAACGCCTAAGAATATACCTGACTAGTAATAATCTTAATACCTAAGGATTTATATGTCTCTGAAAGAGAATCAAGCGTGTGTACAGCGGCATAAACGCAGCAGTGATAGGATTGGTGAAGTTTGGTGAGCAAATGCAGACCCTTTGAAGTCATATTGCATGGTACCCATTCCATGGGTCTCAACTCTCCAGGTTTAAGGGATTCTTCCTTCAGCTAAAACATGCATGTGGAACCCAGAGTATGATCCACCATGTGATCGGGAAACGTGTTCAAATGTGTCTCAGTTTTCGTCCCCTGGTACTCGGGTTCAACATTCAAGACGCTTTACTAACACTCTGACCACTTGGAGAGTCAGTGCCTTTAACCTCCTGTTTGGCCCAGTTTGCAATCTCTGTGGAAAATGAACAGGAATAGGGAGAACCAATGAGAGACTAGGTGGAGGTGTCTGGACGGGCAAATTTAACTCTCATTTCCCACCAGGAAGAGGAATTAACCAAAGGATCAGCATGCCATGCCGGAACCAAACTAGGGCCCGAAGCAATCCTGCGGTGTTGCGGCCAGCTCACAAGAAAGCGAGTTGAAGAAAGGAGCTCAGGGGCACTGTAATTCACAAACCTGCAGAGTTATAAATGACAGCTATCGTCCAAAAATATATTGAAGGAAGGCTGACAAGAGGACTTGAAAGCGGGGCAGAATTGCAGGAAACCGATTTCAGGAGGTAGACTGGAATTGCATGTAAAGCATAGGAAAAGAGGCAGAACGTCCACAATGATGCACTTGGCCAAAAAGGGCGTATGCGTTTTTTCCTGAATATATTCAGGAAAAAACGCATACGCACTTTTTGGCCAACCAAGCAAGTTTGCAAAGGAAATCTGCACTACAATGAAGTCTCACTGCCCCCCAGTCAAAAGGGCCATCTGAAAAAAGTGTAAAATCCAGAAAGGCAGGATAGGTCATGGAGAACTGGGAGCCTTGTTATGCTGATGGGCGGGATGTAAATTGCCAGCAGCCACTCTGGAGAAGTGTATGGTGTTTCCTGAAACATCTAAAAAACAAAGCAACAGAGCCTAGGGCACTTCCACTTATGGTCCTATAGCTTAGGGAAATTAAAATCAAAAAGACACAGCCACCCCAAAGTTTGGGCCGGCTCTGTTTACAAGAACCTCGTTTACGGTACAAGTTCAATATCACAGAAAGCGAAAAATGGATAAAGAAGTTGTGGTAATTACGTACAATGCAATATCACTCAGCAATGAAATCTATGTCATCAGGCCCGTAGCAGCATAATGAGTGGATTCAGGTACGATGATTATAAGTGAAATAAGTCACACAGAAAAAGAAACATCATAAGATATCACTACTACATGGAATGTAAACTTGGCTACACAGGAACTGAATTACAAAACAGAACAGGGTGTCAAATGTAGAAAACCAACTTATACTTGCTTAAGGGGAAAGGTGAGTTGGGGTGCTGCATAAAACCAGAGATTGAAATTAGCACAGATACCGTTCCATAAGCCAAATATGTAATAGACAAGAGCTACTCCTTGCTCAACGAAGTGGACTCAACACCCCATATTAAACGCCTAACAATATACCTGACTAGTAAGAATCTTAAAACCTATGGATTTATATGTCTCCGGAAGAGAATGAAGCGTGTGTACAGTGGCATAAACGCAGCAGTGATAGGATTGGTGAGGTTTGGTGAGCAAATGCAGACCCTTTGAAGTCATATTGCATGGTACCCATTCCATGGGTCTCAACTCTCCAAGTTTAAGGGATTATTCCTTCAGCTAAAACATGCATGTGGAACACAGAGTATGATCCACCGTGTGATCGGGAAACGTGTTCAAATGTGTCTCAGTTTTCGTCCCCTGGTACTCGGGTGCAACATTCCAGACGCTTTACTAACACTCTCCCCACTTGGAGAGTCAGTGCCTTTAACCTCCTGTTTGGCCCTGTTTGCAATTTCTTCGGAAGATGAACAGGAATAAGGAGAAGCAATGGGAGACTATCTGTAGGTGTCTGGACGGGCAAATTTAACTCTCATTTCCCACCAGGAAGATAAATGAACCAAAGGCTCTGCGTGCCATGCTGGAACTAGATTAGGGCCTGAGGAGATCCTGCGGTGTTGCGGCCAGCTCACAAGAAAGCGAGTTGAAGAAAGCAGCTCAGGGGCACTGTAATTCAGAAACCTGCGGAGTTATAAATGACAGCTATCATCCAAAATTATACTGAAGTAAGGCTGCGATGAGGACTTGAATGCCGGGCAGAATTGCTGGAAACTGATTTCAGAACGTACACGGGAGTAGTTCTTAAAGCATAGGAAAAGAGACAGAACTTGGAAAATAATGCACTTGGCAAAAAAGGGCATATGTGTTTTATCCAGAGCTCTCATAACTGAGGGGAGGAGATTCCCAGCAGGCTCCAACTGCCACCTGAGGGCTCACATTGCCAAGGCAACGTGAGCATGCCAGGCAGGAGTTACCTCACAGCAGAGGTCCCACCTCACAGAAGGGTGAGAAACCCAGCCAACATCAGACTCTCACCAGAGGGCCCACATCACCAAGGGGATGGGAACCAGGCAGGAGTGTCTTCACATCAGTGGGGTCACATCATCAAAAGCTGAGGTACTCAGCACATGTGTCCTCAAACCAGAGGACCCACATCACCAAGGACCTCGGAGTGAGGCAGGCAGGAGTAACCTCACAACACTGGGCACATAGAATAAAAAAGTGAGGAATCCAGCAGTTGGAACCTCCCAGCAGGCGGCCCAGAGCACCGAGGCCATGAGATCCAGGCCACAGTGAACTCACAGAAGAGGGCCCATGTCATGAAACTGAGCAACCCAGCCATTGGAACCTCAGAGCAGGAGGCCCACATCCCCATGGGGATGGAATTCTGGTAGGAGTGTCCTCGCACCACTGAGAACGTATCAGAAAATTTGGGGCGACAAGCAGTTAGGGCCTGACGCCAGAGGACCCTCATCACCAAGGGAAGGAGGCTCCCAGCAGGCTCCAACTGCCACCAGAGGGCTGACGTCGCCAAGGCGATGTGTGCCAACCAGGCACGAATGACCTCACAGCAGAGGGCCCACCTCAGAGAAGTGTGACGAACCCAGTCAGGATCAGACTCGCACCAGAGGGCCCACATCACCAAATGGATTGGAACCAGGCAGGAGTGTCCTCACATGAGTAGGGCCACATCATCTAAAGGTGAGGAACCCAGAACATGTGGCTTCAAACCATAGGACACCCATCACCAAGGGGCTGGGAGTGAGGCAGGCAGGAGGAGCCTCATAACAGAGGGCCCAAAAATAAGAAAGGTGAGGAATCCAGCAGTTGGAACCTCCCAGCAGGCGGCCCAGAGCACAGAGGCTAGAGGAACCAGGCCAGAGTGAACTAACACCAGACAGCCCACATCATGAAACTGTGAGCAACCCAGACATTGGGACCTCAGAGCAGAAGGCCCACATCCCCATGGTGATGGGAACATGACAGGAGTGTCCTGGCATCACTGGGCTCACATCAGAAAACGTGGGGTGCTCAGAAGTTAGGGCCTGACGCTAGAGGGCACTCATCACCGAGAGGAGGAGGCTCCCAGCAGGCTCCAGCTGCCACCAGAGGGCCAACGTCGCCAAGGCGATGTGTGCCAGTCTGGCAGGAGTGACCTCACAGCAGAGGGCCCACCTCACAGAAGGGTGAGGAACACAGCCAGGATCAGACTCTCACCAGAGGGCCCACATCACCAAGGGGATGGGAACCAGGCAGGAGTGTCCCCACACCAGTGGGACAACATCATCGAAAGGTGAGGATCCCAGCACATGTGTCCTCAAACCAGAGGAACCACATCACCAAGGGGTTCGGAATGAGGCTGGCAGGACTGGCCTCACAACACAGGGTCCATAGAATATAAAAGTTGAGGAATCCAGCAGTTGGAACCTCCCAGCAAGTGGCCCAGAGCACCGAGGCTATGGGATCCAGGCCGCAGTGAACTCACAGCAGAGGGCCCACATCATGAACCTGTGAGCAAGCCAGCCGTTTTGACCTCAGAGCAGAAGGCCCATATCGCCATGGGGATGGGAACCTGGCAAGAGTCTCCTCACTCACTTGGCGCACATCAGAAAATGTGGGGAGCCCTGCAGTTATGGCCTAAGGCAAGAGGGCCCTCATCACTGAGGGAAGGAGGATCCCAGCACACTCCAACTGCCACCAGAGGGCCCACGTCGCCAAGGTGACCTGTGCCAGACAGGCATGATTGACCTCACAGCAGAGGGCCCACCTCACAGAAGGGTGAGGAACCCAGCCAGGATCAGACTCTCACCTGAGGGCCCACATCAGCAAGGGGATGGGAACCAGTCAGGACTGTCTTCCCTCCAGTGGGGTCACATCATCGAAAGGTGCGGAACCCAGCACATGTGGCCTCAAATCAGAGGACACATATCACAAAGGGAATGGGAGTGAGGCAGGCAGGAGTAGCCTAAAATCAGAGGGCCCAAAGAATAAGAAAGGTGAGGAATCCAGCAGTTGGAACCTCCCAGCAGGCGGCCCAGAGCACAGAAGCTATGGGATGCAGGCAGGAGTGAACTAATACCAGAGAGCCCACATCATGAAACTGTGAGCAACCCAGGCTTTGGGACCTCAGAGCAGAAGGCCCACATCCCAATGGGGATGTGAACCTGGCTGGAGTGTCCTCGCACCACTGGGCGCACATCACAAAATGTGGGGAGCCCAGCAGTTAAGGCCTGATGCCAGAGGGCCCTCATCACCGAGGAGAGGAGGCTCCCAGCAGGCTCCAAGTGCCACCAGAGGGCTCATGTCCACAAGGCGAGGTGAGCAAGCCAGGCAGGAGTGACCTCACATCAGACGGCCCACCTCACAGATGGGTGAGGAACCCAGCCAGGATCAGACTCTCAACAGAGGGCCCACATCACCAAGGGGATGTGAACCAGGCAGGAGTCTCCTAAGACCATTGGTCCCACATCATCGAAAGGTGAGGAACCCAGCACATGTGGCCTCAAACCAGACGACACACATCACGAAGGGGATGGGAGTGAGGCAGGCAGGAGGATCCTCACAACAGAGGGCCCAAAAAATTAAAAAAGTGAGGAATCCAGCAGTTGGAACCTCCCAGCAGGCGGCCAAGAGCACAGAGGCTATGGGATCCAGGCTTCTGTGAACACCAGAGAGCCCACATCATGAAAATGTGAACAACCCAGCCGTTGGGACCTCAGAGCAGAAGGCCCACAACCCCATGGAGATGGGATCCTAAGAGGAGTGCCAAAGCATCACCGGGCTCCCTAAGAAAAGTTGGTGAGTCCAGCAGTTAGGGCCTGACGCAAGAGGGTCCTCATCACCGGGGGGAGGAGATTCCCAGCACGCTCCAACTGCCACCACACGGCTGACTTCACCAAGGCAATGTGTGCCAGCCATGCAGGAGTGACCTATCAGCAGAGGGTCTCCCTCACAGGTGGGTGAGGAACAAAGCCAGGAACAGACTCTCACCAGGGGGTCCACATAACCACGTGGATGAGAACCAAGCAGGAGTGTCCTCACACTAGTGGGGCCACATCATCGAAAGGTGAGGAACCCAGCAAAGGTGGCCACAAACCAGAGGACCCACATCACCAAGGGGTTGAGAGTGAGGTAGGTGTCTGGACGGGTATATTTAACACTCATTTCCCACCAGGAAGAGAAATTAACCAAAGGCTCAGCGTGCCCTGCCAGAAGCAGATTAGGGCCTGAAGCAGTCTTGCGGGTTTGCGGCCAGCTCACAAGAAAGCGAGTTGAAGAAAGGAGCTCAGGGGCCCTGTAATTCACAAACCTGGAGAGTTATAAATAACAGATAACGTCCAAAAATATATTGAAGTAAGGCTGCGAAGAGGACTTGAAAGCGGGGCAGAATTTCAGGAAACCGATTTCAGGAGGTAGACTGGAATTGCATTTAAAGCATAGGAAAAGAGGCAGAACATCGACAATGATGCACTTGGCAACAAAGGGCGTATGAGTTTGTTCCTGAATATATTCAGGAAAAAACACATATGCCCTTTTTGGCAAACCAAGCAAGCTTGCAATGGAAATCCGAACTACTATGAAGTGTCACTTCCCCCCGGTCTAAAGGGCCATCTGAGAAAAGTGTAAAATCCAGAAAGGCAAGACAGGCCATGGGGAAAAAGGAGCCTTGTTATGCTGATGGGCGGGATGTAAATTGCCAACAGCCACTCTGGAGAAGTGTATGGTGTTTCCTGATACATCTGAAAAACAAAGCAACAGAGTCTAGGGCATTTCCACTTATGGTCCTATAGCTTAGGGAAATTAAAATCAAAAAGACACAGCCACCCCAAAATTTGGGACGGCTCTGTTTACAGGAACCTCTTCTACAGTACGAGTTAAATATCCCAGAGAACAAATAATTGATAAAGAAGTTGCGGTACTTATGTACAACAGAATACCACTCAGCAATGAAATCTGTGTCACCAGGCCTGTACCAGCATAATGAGTGGATTGAGGCATGATGATTCTAAGTGAAATAAGTCACACAGAAAAAGAAACATCATAAGGTATCACTAATGCACGGAATGTAAACTTGGCTACACATGAACTGAATTACAAAACAGAACAGGGTCTCAAGATTAGAAAACCAACTTATGCTTGCTTAAAGGGAAAGGTGAGTTAAGGGGGTGCTGCATAAAACCAGAGATTGAAATTAGCACAGATACCGTTCCATAAGCCAAATATGTAATAGACAAGACCTACCCCCTGCTCAACGAAATGGACTCAACAATGAGGTATCACCTCACACCTGTTAGAATGGGCATCATCTGAAAATCTACAAACAACAAATGCTGGAAAGGGTGTGGAGAAAAGGAACCCTCTTCCACTATTGTTGGGAATATAAGTTGATACAGTCACTATGGAGAACAATATGGAGTTTCTTAAGAAACTAATAATAGAATTACCATATGATACAGCGATCCCAGGACTGGACATATACCCAGACAAAACCATAAATCAAAAAGAGACATTCACCGCAATGTTCATTGCATCACTATTTACAATATCGAGGTAATGGAAGCAACCTAAATGCCCACAGACAGACGAATGCATAAAGATGTGGTACATATATAAAATGGAATATTACTAAGCCATGAAAGGAATGAAATTGGGTCATTTGTAGAGACGTCGATGGATCTAGAGACTGTCATACAGAGTGAAGTAAGTCAGAAAGAGAAAAACAAATCTTGTATATTCATGCATATATGTGGAACCTAGAAAAACTGTACAGATTAACCGTTTTGCAAGGCATAAATAGAGCAACAGATGTAGACAACAATCGTATGGACAACAAGGGGGGAAAGCTCTTGGAGGGGTGGTGGTGGGAGGAGTTGAGAGATTGGGATTGGCATGTAAACATTTATATGTATAAAATAGATAACCAATGAGAACCTGCTGTATAAAAATATAAAATAAAATTCAAAATTAAAAAGAAATAAAATTTAAAAAATAAAACAGAAAAAACAATTATTCCCTTCACATACATTTATATGAATAAATTATTTCCATGCTTATATCTGTAAATACAAAAAAGAGGAATAAAATCTACCTTGAACCAAAAACGAAAAAGAGAAAAAAAAAAACAGAACCCACCAGTTACTCAGAGGAAAACCGTATCAGGGCACTTGCCCAGTTGTAAACAATTCTGAAGTTGGTCAGTGGTGGGGAATCGTCTCCCATTCAGCCAGCAGCCCCCACACAACAAGCGTCCTCATTGCAAAGCTGGGGCACCGTGCCGAGGCATCTGTGAGTAAACGTGAGCTGAGCCCCAGGCCAGTTGCTGCTGAACTGTTCCCGCCCTTCCCAGGTAAAACACCTGAATATATACAAGGACTTGAAAGCCTAGAGGAAGGGCCATGGAGCCACACGAGTGACAGCATGCCAGCTGACTTGGTGCCTGCAGGCCAGCCAGGATGGTCCTGGCCCTGGGTGCTCTTCTGGAAGATTTCCATTTCCCTGCCTGAGATACCCGTCCTGTCCCTGCCCCCACTGCTTTTTTCCTTCCTCACCTCTGCCCAGGGAGAAATTCCAGCAGCAGGTATGGGTGACACATCCTCTTCTTTAGCAGGTGGCAGCCTGGCAACTGCTGCAGAAAGTCCAGCAGAGCCCCACTCACACTGGGCCACCCACAAAGCCGTGGCCTCTCACTCCCTCCCACCAGCCCAGCCCCGAGACTGCTGACAGGGCAGAGAAAATGGCGTCAGGCACAGCTGCAGGGGCTTTTGCTGCCTGGAGTGGTATTTATATTGATCTCAACCCAGGCACACCTGGGGAGGGCTGGCCGGCATGGTAAGGTTGCCCAGGTCAGCCAATCATCACCCCTCAGGGGCTCACAGTTGCAGAAAATGGAACTTGCTGAACCGGCCAGGTCCAAGGAACAGGTGTGGGCTCCTGAGAGTCAGGATAGACAAGGGGCTGCAGCTTTGGCTTGTTTTCTAATCATTTTATCTGGCCCATGAGTGGGAGACAACTTCAAGAAAACCCTCTCCTAATGAGAGGAACCCAGGAGTCAGGGAGAGGAGGGGTGGGTGGTGGTTGGAGACAGAGGCCTGGTGCCCTGGGTGCAGTGGAAGTCTCTGGAAGACCAGGTGGAGGGAGGCCACACAGAGTGATGCCCAGGGTCACAGACCTGTCGGAGCTGCTGTTTGTTAGTTCAAGTCCTGCTCTGAGGTGCTCTGTGTCAGCTCTGAGCGACAGGTGAGCTGGGGGTGCTCTTCAATGAGGGCTATGTGCACGGTTCCTGTGTGCCCAGCCCTGCCACGGTACCTGCAAGGGTAGCTCTGTATCCTGGGAGGGGCCTGACCATGAGAGCCCCGTGGGCTGGGTTGGGGGTGGGGTACCTGCCCAGGAGAGCTCCATATCCTGGGATTGGCCTGACCACGAGAGCCCCATGGGCTGCTGGGGACCTGGTAAAGGATGTCAGGACAGTCAGTGAAGCCACCGAGGATATACCTCCAGTTGCTCCTGATTCCTACACCCTGCTGGTCATTCTACCAACCACCAGGACATGGTATTCTGTATTAGTCTTCAATGATGCCTTCTTTTGTATTCCATTAGTCCCAGAGTCACAAGAAATTTTGGCTTGTGAGTGGCAGGACTCAACATACAACTAAAACAATACTTCCGGGCCGTCTTGCCCCAAGGGTTCAAAAATTCCCACACCATCTTTGGGGAAAGCTTAGCTAAAGACCGAAAAGTTCTACCTCTGGAAAAGGAAACCCTCCTTCAATATGCAGACGACATTCTGATCGCCAGCCCTACTAAGGAGGCCTCTGAACTACCAAGCCAATAAAGGATAGAAGTTGTCCAAGAAAAAGCTCAAATATCACAGACTGCAGTGACCTGCCTGGGCTTCATTCTCACACAAGGTCAGAGAAGCCCATCCCAGGAAAGGGAAGAAACCATTTGCAGCCTTGCCCCTTTCTAAAACTAGAAGACAGCTTAGGGGTTCCTGGGGAGGCCAGGGTTTGCTGCTTCTGGATCCCTAACTACAGTCTACTAGCTGGGCCTCTATATGAAACACTGAAAGGAAAAGATGATGATCCTTTTGAACAGAATCCAGAAGTGGCCTTTCAAGAATGGAAAGAGCAGTCAATTCAGACCCTTGCCCTGGAACTCCCTAATTGAGCTAAACCCTTTGACCTTTCCATTCCCGGTGAAAGGTGAATCGCCATTGGAGAATTAGTGCAAAAACTGGGACCACTTGAAATGGAACAACGCAAGAATGCCATCCAGGTAGGATAAACTACAGTCACCAAGGGGCTTGGCCCACTGCCACATCTGGCCAAGATACTGGCGGTATCTAAAAACCTGGAAATCAGCAGCCCAAAAGGCCACCTCCCTCCTAAGGGAAAAGGACCCCACGTGGTGATCCTAATCACCAACCATGCCCTGAAGTTGCAGGGTTCGCTCCGTGGGCACACCGACCTCGAGTGAGGAGGCCCTCCAACTCCAACATCCAGAGAGATAACCGGGGGCAACAGGGCACCATGACGACTCGTGTGAACATCACTTGACCTGGAGTTTCTCTCATAAAACAACAATAGTGTGTCCCGAAGGAGTAGACTACTGCTTGCAGGACTTCCTGCACCCGGAGGGGAGCTAATAATCTTGGCGGGGGAACCGTATATCACACTGTCACCATAGAAAAGCCTACAGACACCGTGATGATGGTGGCCAATAAGACCGGCTGGACTCCTGTTTACTTCAAAAGGCTGTTGACTCAGTGGCCATCATGGTCCTTGATCACCACTGACCCTGGACTGTCTGGGAGTTGAGCGGGCAGGGCTCTGACACCTGGTGCTGTTTTTACGTTAATTCAGGGGCCTAATTGAAGAAAGAGCAGACTACTGGTCAGAGCATCTAGGCTGGCAGAAACGGTCAGCCTAAGGTGGCCGAACAAATGTGGGGCGGGGTGAAACCGGCCCCCACAGCGTCTCTGCACATCTCTTTCCTGGACCCTTAAAGGTCATTAGAATCTATAACACTTCCAATGCTGGTGCTCAGGCGGACGAGCAGGGAGGCAGGGGTCCTGGGGCCAATCAACGTCACCTGGAGGCTGCTGGGGAGAAGTTCTGACCCTTGTCCCCTGGTATGAGGGCTCCCAACTCAGCACTCAGCAGTTACAGAAGAAGGGTCTGCACCCTCAGCACTCCAAGAATGAGGAACGGGACAAAAGGCAGAGGAGGGGTTTGTCCCCAGCAAAGCCCATTAAAAATCCCTGGGAGATAAAAATAGAATGTGGGCAATAAAGTCAAGTCTGACCTTTTTTATCCTTTGTGCTTTGTCTAATTTCACGTGCTCCTAGGGTCCCGCATGCAGAGGTTCCACACCCGGCACTTCAGACCAGATTTCCTGGTGCAGAATGGCTGGGTCGACACCTCAGCTCCTGGGGCCCAGTGCAGACTCCGAGATATAGAGCCTGAGCTGCAGCCAACCCGGCCCTTGAGAGCTCCGCCCCCTCCCTCTCACTGACTCTGACAGGATCTCTACACAGCAGCCCAGCCCACAGCCCACGGGGTAGTGCATGCTCTCACCTCTCCATTCTCTGATGAAAATATAAAGTTTCCTTTGCTTGGGAACCAAACTCAGTCTCGATCTGTTGGCCCCAATGACACTGGGCAGGGGGACCCTTGTTGGGGTCCACTCTGGAGGATCAGTAACAGAAATTGAGACTATTGTAACTTCAATGAACAGATGTGTGAGCCAAACTGTAGTTAACATAGAACAGTTTATAAGGCTCGGGTAAAATAAGATGTTTCTAACACTTCCATTTGATATTTCCATCACTTTATTATAAGCAAGTTCAGTGAAAAGGTTTGTCTTATTTGTCAGGTCAATATTAGAGAAATGAAGTGATTTCTTTCCAAGGATGTACATCTAATAATCTTGGTTAAAGCTTCAATCTTGTTTTAAATGCTTTTCCATTGAAAATGATACCTCTCTTTCAGCTCCCCCATTTCTGAGAAGTATAAAATCTTATAATTTATTATTACCAAAGGGGAAAGGTGGGAGGAGGGATAAATTAACAGTTTGGAATTAACACATACACACTGCTATGTATAAAATAGATCATCAACAAGGAACTACTGTATAGCACAGGGAACTACACTCAATATTGTGCAATAACCTATAAGGGGAAATAATCGGAAAAAGAATAGATATTTTTATTGACATCATCTATCAATGACAGTTAAAGTGTAACCTAAGGGAAGCCGGTGGTGAGTGCTTCTGACCCTGAAGACTTCAGTCATCTAAAGTTTGGACTCTGCCTACTTCCCAAGGCCCTTAATGAACATATGTGTAGCCGTAGCTTAAAAAACTCCCCAGTTTGGGTTTCGGGGAGACACTGATTTTGAAAAAGCCCTGGTGTTCTCCTTACATGAATGGGA